>NW_027115722.1:0-1080 GCF_000696795.3 Halyomorpha halys | reverse complement strand
TTATCTCTTTTGTTCTATAGCCCTGATGAAGACCTGAAACTCAGGTCGAAACGTCGGCATAAAATAAATAAATATGGTTTTGTTTATTCATGTTGTTCTTTGCAGACCGCACCCCCCGACAAACTTCTCGAAGCATTAATCTATGGTCAACTATCTACACCTCATTAATTTTATTTTACATTTGATGTATTTCATAGAATGACCACAGATTATGGCTACTAAGGAACAGTCTGTAGGACAATCCCAACTGAGAAAATAAACCTGGTCCACGGTATTTAAGTATCGTTGGAATACTTCCAACTAAAAATAAAATCAAAGTTTTTTTTGTCAGATGTGTTACTATTAAAGTAATGCAGTGAGTTGTAAAGTTATTTGCCAAAGGTAAAAACGGTTTTTAAAACAAATTTTGTGTTTGTAAATGTTTATATGTATCTAAAGTCAATATTTACATATATACATAAATGGAATTGTATTGAATATGATTCTGTTTTAACTATACTCAGTAAAAAGAAAAAAAAAAATGGAACACCTTAGAGTTTTGTGGGACAACTGAAACATAATTTTTTTTTTCCATTTATTATTCCTGAGATACTGTACCACTATTTTGACAAACTTTAAAAAAAAAAATTTCAGATGTTAATTTCACTTAACTTAAAGATGGAATATAAAGTAAGGGAATGTATTCTGATTGTGAGAAGTTTTGGACGGTATGGGTATGTGTGTGAATTACATATTTAAGGTGGGGATATGTCTGGGTTGTTACAGCAAGTTGTTCGATGAAATCGACCCACCAGAAGTGCCCACTTTTTCTTTTAATTTAAGTGAATCTCTAAAATACAAATTTTCAAACAGAAAAATTAAAATTTTTTGTTCGTAATTTACAAATTCCTAGTATTTTATTTTCTTCCTGAAAACCACAAAAATAGCCATAATTTCAACACGAGCACACCAATCTACAAAAATTTTTGGGGGGGGAAGTGAAAGTTGTGTGGTGCGCCCATCACACCAGATATTTCTTTTGTATGACATAAAACATGAGATAAATAGTGTAAAGTATTAAAAGTTACATTTTCTAAAAAA
>NW_027115721.1:0-1453 GCF_000696795.3 Halyomorpha halys | reverse complement strand
AATAAATAAAATCTTTATATGTATATAAACAGAAAAATAAATAAATAAAATGAACATAATCAAACTTTTTTCTTATTCCTTTTTTATTTACATCAAAGTACGACTTTTCATAAGCATAAATTATTTGGTTTGCAGGATTTGTCTCTAGATTTAAATTAAAAAGTATTTTTGTTAATAATGAAAGGTGTTTTGTGGTGTAATACAATTTCGTCGCGTGTTGTCTACGAAATGACTTCACTACACGAGTGAATACCATTGTTGTTTTTGTGCAATGAAGTATAATTTCATGTTTTCCTAATAATTTCAGCTCATCTATTTACCCTGCACAAACACATACTAAATTAATCCCAATAGATTATCTTTATCATTCAAATAATATGTAATATAACAGTTTTTTGTAATACCTTTAATCTAAAAAATAAAAAAAATATTGTATATACATTTACATAATATACATATATTAAAGTCATATCATAATAGGTCATTGAACGTGGTACTTATTTTCAAATTAAACTAAAAATTACCTCACATGCTGAAGTTCGATCCCCTCGCCCTGACGGCTTTAAACATTCCTAGTAAGGTACGTTATTCCAGGTTTTTTTTAAAAAGAAACAATTGATATTTAAAAACAAACTATGGTCTGCATTATGAACCGCAAATCTGTTGGAATAGAATCTAGATCAATTATATATTTTTTTAAATTTTCTTTTACCTACCCAAATATCCTCTAAAGTCTCTGGAATTCTAAAAAAATATATTTATTGTAATTTCCATTGTATCTTATTAAAAACCTAAGTTTTTTTTATGTTATAACCTTTCATTACCACTACTATATAAAAGTCATGAGACATATTGAGAAAATAAATATGCGAAATAAAGCATTGGTGGAAAATGGATAAACAGGTCCCGGGGATGGAACTCTTGTTTGAACATTACTCAATTCAATTTCAAGAACTTTAATCGCGTCTCTCGCTCACTACCTCTGTTTTTGATAGCCCATTATATGTTGTTTGCAGGTATTTCGAATTGAAATTTCAAACTTTCGGTCAGTCAGGACATTGCTTTGTGTGTCGATAGAGAGTAGTCTGCCTAAAAAACAAAAGACAAATAAATTAAGAAAAAAAATTAGCATGAAATTAATTGATTTTCCTCAGTTAAATTCCCTTAAAGACTTAGAATTATTGTTACCCAATTTATTTTTAATTTAGCACTTTAATATAGAAAATGAGCTCCAATGCTATGTTAAACAGGCTATAATATTTGACAATATAAACTATAGTTCATAAAATGTCTGTCGTAAAAAAATATAAAACAAAAAAAAATGAAATGCTTTTAATAAATATCTCTGAACTATAAAAAGATGAAAGAGGAAAAACAGGAGATTCTAATTATATCTATATATTTTTAACAAATATCATATATTGTAGAATATATATAATAAATAAATAAATAG
>NW_027115720.1:0-1656 GCF_000696795.3 Halyomorpha halys | reverse complement strand
ATATTTTTAATTTATACTTACAAGTGCCACTTTGTACTGCAACTATTGATTTCAAAGTCGTGAGTCTCAGTTAGAAACATTTGTTCATATTTTTCTATTCTAATCATTGAAAAGAAATTGAAATAACACTAATTTTATATATTATATTTTTGATGCACAAAATTGGGCGTTTTACTTATTTTAGGCGAATTTTCATTTTTAATGCATAAAATCAAGTATTGCACGAATATATGTGTATATATCTCAATATTTATTCTTTTAATATTATTTTCTCTATTTAATTAATTCAGACTATGTAACATTTTATGAGAAATTATAAAAGGGAATTAATTTTTTCGGTGTGATCTGGTAAATGTTCTTAAATGACTCTTAACAGGTCTCAAAGCCATTAAAAAAAGTACATAGAACAATTAAATATTAATATTAATAGTTGTCATTATTATGTCAATGATTTGAGTTAATTATAAAATAATTATAATGTTCATTAAGTACCTAGAATTAATAGTGCATATAATAACATTGCCGACCCAGGTATCTTTATTGTACACTATCCTCACCATGCGGAGATATGTCTTGGTTGTAGGCTGTATTTATTAATTACCCCTGAAGGGTCATTACATCTTAGGGAGTATCAATCATAATTAATTTGGATAAATTCCTGTACCTGTGTCCTCTCTACCAAGAGTATATTAATTTACACAGGATTGTGGAGAAGTTCTTTTCGCTGATAATTATTTGTCTATTTACACGATGAATGAAATTTTCAACACATATGTTTCAAATAAGGGCTGTCCCATTATGCTAAAAGTTGAATATTAGTGTGCCAATGTACCCTTTCATTTTATATGTTTATACCTTTTTCTTTGAAACGCCTATTTTTAAAAACGAACAGGGAGCTCCAAAACTAAAGTTATAGATAAAACTGATATAGTTTAAGAATTAAGTGTAGATTAAATTAAATTAATTTATTTAATGGCATAATATAATGTACATAAAATATGAGAATAGAGTTACTACTGCTTAAAAAGTAACATTTGTGACGTTGTTTTCAGGCAATTTGAAACATTTTAGACAATTTTAGGAGGACATTAACAAATTAATCTTCCTAAACTGAGGAATGGTAAATATAATATATAGGTACATTCATGATGACTAATTTTTTCAAAATGCTATTTTTGGGGAAAAATCTGTTGGTCTACTGTCTCCATTTTACCTCTTTACTACCAGCGCGTTCGTAAGCAACGTTATCAAATCCTTTTTCGTTTTTTACAAACAGTCAACTACTGGAACAGGCAGTAATATCCGCAATAAATTGTCGTTAAACCTAGGGTACAAACCTATTTTTATATTTTATATCGCAAGTATTAGGTGTAACAAGAAAAAACACACTTTAAAATACCATTATATAACAGTGAAAATCCTCTTGGTCCAATATCATCAATTCAGAGTTTTTATTTCTAAACGTGATGGATTTCAAAACAGTAGTGACGTTTCCTAACCTAATTTTATGAAAAATAAAACATGCGAAAAACAAAAGTAAAGATCTGTTGTATCAAATGATCCAATAAAATAAGAATGACAAACCTGCAACTATGATAAATCATAAAAAAATATATATTAATTTAATTTAAATAAAAAATAAAATAAAAAATAGGC
>NW_027115719.1:0-1303 GCF_000696795.3 Halyomorpha halys | reverse complement strand
AAGATTTTCAAGTGTATATGAAACATACTACATATTTACCTATTGTATTATTTTGTACAGTTGTAAATTACATTAAATAAATAATAAAAAAAAATGTGGCTTTACTGAACCTTTCTAAGAAAGTATTTTCCTTCTCTTATTTTCCTATTTGTTAGCTCTCAATTCTTGGAAATATATATATTCTATTATACCACTTACAATTCCCTTTATTCGAGGGGGATTTATTAGAGGGGACTACCTTCTGCGAAAAAAAATATTGAATGGTTCTGTGTTATATTCTTTCATTTCACCTCTCTTTCACCTCCTCGTTCGCTTTCCTACGAGTCATGGATAATAAAGATCATGCGCCCTGACCAGCCTCTGTATCAGCCAATAAGACTTTACCGTTCCCTCTCTACCCCTATTGTTCCAACTAGTGGAATATATTGGCCCATAACCTGGCGATTGCTAAGTAATAAAGTCAGCAAGAAAGAAAGAAAAAGTCTCACCTGATTGTTCCATGTTCCCTTGCTTGGTATTATATTCTGAAGCGCAGTTCTGATTGTTTTTTATTTTTATAAATCATATGTAAATTGTAAAGATATACGAAATGAGTTGGTTAAATTGCAAAAAAATTGTGTTTTGATTTATTTTGGTATCAAATTAAATTATTGGTAACTAATAAATAGTTAATCACTTAATTACTTTATTTCGTTGACATAAACAGTTTATCTTTACTATTTTCTACCTTTATTCTACCGGGACTATTTTCTTACAAAAAAAATAAAACTTATTTAAGGATAATACCATTTTCGTGAATTGTCCATAACCTCCATGAAAAATTACCCAAAACGGAAATTATATTAATATAATATTAATAGTTGGACATACCACAAGTCTAATGGTTCCTGTATATTTTTGAGTATATTTTGAATGGTTCTGAGTATATTTTTTCATAAATCCTAAATTTTGTACGAACAACTAAATCTTGGCAAATATCATGAAAACTACTACTTCTACGAAGATTAACATCATTAATTACTTCATAGCCTAGGTCCATAATCTAGATTTAAAATGAGTACTAATAGAAATCTGTACGTCTAATGATTCCTGAGATAGTTTTTCAAAATTAATTGACTAACTACTCATTTTTTTTTAATAATTTAAGCTTTTTAAAAAGCTGTACTTTGGCAAATATTGAACATAAATAGCCCTATTAAGACTCATTAAGTTGCGGGCAGTTTTAAAGATATGTAGCTCCAAACGAAAAATGAATGTTTTTTTTACCGTTTTGAAACAGCCATCATTTTTATTCCCTCAAACT
>NW_027115718.1:2987-3851 GCF_000696795.3 Halyomorpha halys | reverse complement strand
AATTAATGTTTGAAGTACCACCAATGGGTGGTTCCTTCCCAAGATTTTCAAGTGTATATGAAACATACTACATATTTACCTATTGTATTATTTGTTACAGTTGTAAATTACAATAAATAAATAATAAAAAAAAAAAAGTTATATAAGAAGATAAGAGAAGTGTGAGAATGTAGTAATATTAAAATTATGAACGAGAAAAGAAAATGAAAATAATATGTACATGAAAATTTATTTAGTAATTATATAGAAGAAAAAAAAAATTTAAATATAAGTTATAACAAAAGTAAGAAAGAGAACGAGAATTTGATTTGGTATAACTTAATAAAGTAGGTATGGAAAAAATAATGCGGTAAGAGTCGAAAATGAGGGAAAAGAAGATACAAATTTTATAGTTATCTTTTTTTTTTTTTCTTAACCCTGCTGAAGAACTGAAATGTCTGCCCTTATAAAATAAGTTTTGCCTATTTGGGTTCTTCACTGACTTACACCTTCATTCATCTTCTCATACACGAAACCACGCGGTTCCAAGCCTTTTTTTTTTTTTGTGAGTTCGAGAGATCTCCAGAATGAAGCATACATTTTAATTTTTTAGTAAAAAAGTATCAGCGATGTGCAATATTAAAGCTGTTGGGATTACTTTTTTTTGTAATTTAATGTGGAGCATTAAGGATTTTGGATTTTTAGGATGGAATATGGGAGGAATTTATTGGTTTTAATATCCCAAAGCTTAAGTTTAAAGTCTAAATAGTTTCGATTATGGTAATGAAATAAGCTTTGTATTATAAATTGGATGTTTGGAACGTTTGTCAAGAGTAATCAGAATCTACGAGCAGTTTCTTGTTTCATCCTAGATAGAGGATTACA
>NW_027115718.1:0-989 GCF_000696795.3 Halyomorpha halys | reverse complement strand
TCAAAATTATTTGCTCAATAAATAACAAATTATCTTAATAACTTTCGGCCCATTCTCAACATTGTTACTGAGATAAAGTTTGCCTGTCTTGGGATACTGCTTTCCAGTTGTTAATTCTATCTATCCATTTTGGATGTCCCACGTGGTCTATTGCCAACTATAGTAGTATTCATTGCTGTACCGAAGCGTCCTGATGGATTCCTTCGAGCCACATGTTGAACTACTTACCTTCATATCAATAGATATTGACTAACCAGGCTCTACAATCAGATCACTGTTAGTTCATCTCCCCTTTGAGTTAATGTTTTAGCCTAGATCGCTCCTGCTATAGTATGGAAGACTTTTGTTCAAACCTCTGGATGCCGCTTTACTGCGGTGCAGTGTGATTAAATAATAAATAAAATAATACTGTGGTGTAGAAGTAATTAAAAAATAAATAATTTGTAATTATTTATGATATACTTTTATTATGATATTTTTACATATACTTTTATTATCACTCCATTATTGTATGCAGGACTTTTCGTTTAAATCTCTGGATGCCGTTTTTTAGGGTAACTGTTCGAGCCCAGGTCTTGCAGTTGTATATCAAAGCTGGTTTTATCATGGCACACCCTTAGTTCCGATTTTTAGGGATTTCACAATTTTCGATAAAGAGAAGAAAACTCTGTTGGTGACTGTTATACTTTGATATATATATACTAGGTATAACATACATGCGCGAACAGAACCATCTTCTCTTTATCAAAAATTCTGAAATCCCTAAAAATCTGAACTAAGGGTGTGTCATGATAAAACCAGCTCTGATATAAGGGTGCAAACCCTAGAAAATGGCATTA
Organism: Halyomorpha halys; assembly: GCF_000696795.3. NCBI lineage: Eukaryota > Metazoa > Arthropoda > Insecta > Hemiptera > Pentatomidae > Halyomorpha > Halyomorpha halys. The sequence continues at coordinate 150 of NW_027115718.1, read as the reverse complement.
AGAGATTTAAACAGAATGTCTCCCATACAATAACAGTGATAATAAAAGTATATCATAAATAATAGCAAATTATTTATTTATTTTTTAATTATTTCTAAAGCACATTATTATTATTAGTTTATTAATTCTTTATATACTGTAAAACTCGGT
>NW_027115717.1:0-4858 GCF_000696795.3 Halyomorpha halys | reverse complement strand
TATATAGGATATCATTTAGCCATTTTTTAATAAATATCTGAAATTGGTATGGCTTATAATATCTTTCTCTCAGACATAGGTGCGATATTTTTTTGTATTGTATGTGTCTTTTTTTTTTGTATTTGTTCTTTGTATCTATATAAAAATAAAGTTTTCACTTACCACCCTACTTCACCAAGTTTTGTGCACTTGGTACGCTAGAGTTGAATTTATCGCTATTTTTATATATAAAAACAAAAATCTAATGTCCAAGGAAGGTGAATTTTTTTAATTTTTCTGTTGCTATAAAAATTCGATGTTTAACAAAAGATAACAAAGCGGTGATGCTATTGGTAAAGATCGGGCAGTGTTGGCTTGGATCTCAGAACGTGTGTTTCCATCGAAAACTCGAATTCGAACTTTTGTACTATCACCATGATTTCCCTTACTGTATATTTCAAATATCGGTAATTGTATGTAAAACTGTTCTTAACAATGAATACTAGCTAATATAGTAATGGGTAATAAAGATAATGTTGAATTATATCCTAAAATGCTATAATGGTTACGGGCCTATATTATTTAAAATTTAATAATGAAAAGTTATGTACTTTTTCTCTTGCTTCAAACTGCTAGTAAAGATTGTCATTGCCTGGCCTTAATTCACAACGATAACGGCTAAGCAATAAATGATTTTATTATAATTTAGTAGAAAACCTAACCTAAATTTTTTCACTTATTTTAAAGTCTTTTTTCTTATTGTTTCAGAACTGTCTACACATTTGTGTGCTGCTTTGAACTTCTAATATTAGCCGATAAAATTGAGGATATCGAACGAACTAAGAATATGAGTGTTTTCATTAAAGAAAGCAACCAAATTTTATCGAAGTTTCGTGATAATTTAAGAAAAAGTAAAGAAACACTCGATCGATTGGCCATTGATTCGGAAAAAGAAGAGTTATTGAGAAATAGCGAAGCCAGGCAAGTTGAAGAAATCGAGAATCAACTCAAAGCTGATCTCCTCAGCTACGGAGATGAAGAAAAATTATTCCGAAACGGGAATGCTTATGAACCGCTTCGTCCAAACAGCTTAGCAGTATCACTGAAAGGTAATAAACTGGCTCTGCAAGATATTTTGACATTACTACTTCCTAGCAATCTAAGAAGTTCTGAGGGTATAAATGATGGATTAAGTGATCCTCAGAGCAACTTCTTCGGCATTGGCAGTGGGCTTACTGGCAGTTCTACCCCAGCTCCTCCACCAGTAACTGCAATCGAACAATTTCGTACAATAATGAGAGCACCTCCTCCGTTACCAAAACACTTAGGAATTAGCCGTGTCCAATCAAATGGAAGTATACTTTGTTTTTCAATTTTGCACGTTTGCCCTACCGTGCACATGCATTTGGGAACAGAAGTGCCGACTGGCTCAACTACAAGCAAACCGCCTGAAAAGGAAGAAGCAAACTACTCGATTGTAGAACCATTTCATCCAAGCAGCCCTGTACCTTATGAAGTTTATCTGAACAACCAAGATATCGGACTTGACGAATCAACATCATCTGAGTACGTAGGTGATTCTAAACAATCGTTTTCGCCTAAAAATATTGATTCTGGTAATTCACTAAAAACCGATGAAAATACTGATAGTCCTATTGTTTCATCTAGAGATGGTTTAATTGATTCGTATTCTAAGGAACCATTGGATGATTTGATAAACACCTTCGGTAAAGGTATTAACAAAAGCTGTCATAATAGCACTTTGGATAAGATACTTTTCGGAGACAACGAGAGTTCCACCATATCGACCTCAATTTCAACTTCGATGTCTACGGCTCAGAGAGAAGGAAGGTATAATAATAGCACATTCTTTATGATATTTTTCGGTGGCCCAGAAATTTCCACGATATCGACCTCAATTTCAACTACATTATCTACAACTCAGAGTGACGAAACGAATAAATTCAGTACCCTCCAAATGCTGGGTGTGACATCAGATTCAACCATGCAAAGTACTAGTAGTTCAACAAGTAGTGCAACCACACAAAGTACTAATAATGAAACAACAGGTTCCGTAACGCAAAGTAGTAATAATGCAACAAGAGGTGAAACCACGCAAAGTAGTAATACTGGAACAACGGTTCCTAAAACGCAAAGTAGTTTAAGTACAAGTACAAGTTTCTCTACCATGAAAAGTGATCAAAGCGGTGAAAATGTAACAACACAATCTTCTTCTAACACAATGACAGATCAGACCACAGGTGAATCTACTACGGTTTGCACTGACATTACACCTTACGTCATCTCCATAACGTGTAAGGAGTCTGATTACACAACCACGATTTGTACCGAGACTACTGAAACTTGTACAGACGTTTCTTGTTCTTCTGAAGGCTCATCAGTTACTAATGGTTCAACTGGCACAACAATCACAACAGAGGGTAAATCGGGAGTATCGAAAAGCTCAATAAATAGTACGCCTAGTAAGAGCAGTTCTAAGACCACTATCACTGGTATGGCAAGCAGTACAGCCAGCACTACACCAATGCCGTCTTCAACTAAGAAATCAAATTTTTTTTTGAAATTGCTATATTATCAACCGAACACCCATCGAAAATATACAAGTACTACTCCGATGTCTATAAGTGTTTCTGGATACACTGTGCCCTTTCAACTTGTATTACTAGAACCACAAATCTTGCGTTTACCAAAGTTGAACGGTACTATAATTGGTATGACAGGTAAACATTGATCATTTGCCCTGAAATACACATGCCTGTGATAGTATTTTAAAATTATTTTGGAGAGTAGAAATACACAATAATGCCATATAAAAGTATGATAATGAATAAATAGCAATAAAAGAAATTTCCTTTGTGTTTGTTCCCTGTAAATCTTTAAATCTAAAATTTCTTTAGTTCAGAGGTAAAAGAGATAGAGAAACAATTTTTCAAAGTTTGGTTCCACATCATCCATATATAGTGGTCGAAATCCATCCTGTCTCTACTCAATATAAAATTAGATTTGCTATAATGAAATGAGAAAACATGAATATTTATAATTCAGGTGTATATATAAATATCGCTTTATAAAGGCTGAAATGGCGAATATAAAATAAATAAAGAGGGAAGGAGCGGTGACGTGTAGATGTTTTTCCTTAAAGGCTTTGATTAGTTGATGGAGTTCAGTGTTTATTTTAATAATTTGCAATTCAAAGTGGGGATCAGGGTTCCACTCGCCTTACCCCGTTATTGTTTATGTTTATTTTTCTCTTCACACAATCAGTGAATTTACAAACCAATTATATCTGAGAAATTGTATTGTATTGAAACCAAAAAACAAATGAAAAAAATCAAGCTGTGTGTACTCAAAATTAGAAAAGTTTAATAATTACTTTAGTCTCGAATCCTAGAAGAATCGAAACTACCTTTATAATAGATCTGTATTATAATATTAATTTATTCGTTTGGATTATTTATTGAAATATGCAGGAATTTACATCATTGAAAAATTGCGCTAGCTAATATTAGTCAATTTTTGATCGTTTTCCTCATCAGAGTGATTTATTTATAAAATCAGAGTAACACCAACTATAAACATTGGACTAATCATACTATGAGTAAATATAATAATATTTATGGCATGCCATTACTATGCATCTGTCTTAAAATTTAGTCAGGATGCTAGGATAATCGCTGAGGGCAGTTATCCAAAAATAAGTTTCAAATCTATTACTACTATTGCATTATTTTCCAAAGGCTTTTTGTGTGTTTACCAGTTTATCACTTAAGTATCGGCGGAAGCAAAATGTAAAAAAAGAGAAGAAGGAATAAGATCTGACACGCTTGAACTGTGGTAAAATATTCGCTTTATTGGGTTCGGTACATCTCTTTATATATGTTCGATCAGTTGATCTCCTCAGTCGGCTGACATCAAAGTAACTGCTGACTCAGCCCGTAACGCCTCTCTCCCACCAGTTTATGGACAATCCTCGTAAACTAATAAATAATATAAAATATAATAACATAAGAAACAAAAACAATAAAGAAAAAACTATTTGCAATAAAATAAATTCCTATACACGTAAAAAACAACTCACAAGCTCCCCGAAGTAAAAACTATTTATGATATAATTTAAACCTAAGAACATAATAAAATAACTCTTCATACAATACATGAACAAGTTAAAATGAAATGAACAATATTTACAAAAGTTAAAAACAATCTTAAAATAAAAAAAATAAATAGAATAAATTTGCATTTTCTGTAATACAATCTGGGCCCTGTTTCATACATAATAAAGTATAAACTAATACTATTAGTTTGTAGATTTATCTTAATTCAATTACCTTGACTTGTACAATAGTAACTTGAACTTTAGTATTTTTTAATTCCTGTAATATCACTAATAGTCATCCCTATCCTGAAAAAATAAGTATCAGTATTATTACCACATTAGTTTCTACACTTGTACTATTAACGAAAACTATTAGCTTTAATTATGAAACAGGGCCCTGGATGTGGCAATATGAGGACACTCCAGCTTTTATTTTGTGAATGATGGAAGTTTTAACTGCTGGACAGTTCTCCTCTTTCTCGGTTCTCTGACACTTTCTAATGTAACTATGTTGTGTTCTAATTGTTATCACCCAGAATAAACCTTCGTACCGCTCTATCTCCTAACCCCAGTTAGACCCCAACTTCCTGTAGACAATCGTCCCGATTTTGATCTCTCCCATTCTCCTCCGTGCTTTCTTTCATAACTTTCTTCGAGCAATGTGATTGTTATGTATCTCCTCACCGTCCACTGCCGTGCCCTTATGGTCCCGCTGGTATCCTCAGAGTCCAAAAATGATCTCAAATGGTGAAAATCATGTAA
>NW_027115716.1:2130-3107 GCF_000696795.3 Halyomorpha halys | reverse complement strand
GGCTGCTCACAATCCTATAGTTATAACATTTAACATGGTAAAACATTTAACATTTAACACAACATCATGAATACCCCAAATATTGAACATGGTAAAACATTTTACATTTAACACATCTTGAATACGTCTAATATACCATAATGAACATAATTCATAATGTTGTGTTTTACCTTGTTAAATGTTATAAGTATAGGATTCTGAGCAGTCCTATTTAAAGTCATGTTAATGCATGAAAGCTCCAACGGATTTTCTCAGCAACTTGTTTTATAACCTTTCCTTCAAAAACTTCTTGTTATTGTTTACTTCTAAGTTTTGATTAAGATTATTTATAAGATATTTATTTTCCCTTCCTATACTTGGCAGACTCATCAATTTATCCAACTATCTCTAATAGTTTTCATTTAAGTAATCAACAAAATGGGGCGAAATAACTGAATTATCTCTCCTCTTGGGCTCTAGTACTGTAGTAACAGACCTTCAACCATGTTATATGTTATATAGTTTTAACATGAGGGGTATTCATGATCTTTGGTTTAACATGTTAAAGCGTGTTAAATGGAAAAACTCATGTTAAATCGAAAAAAAATATTGCCTTCTTTTATTGTGGTAAAACGAAATAACATTTAACATGGCTGAGAGTCTTTTACTTAGTCTGTTAAATGGAGAATGACGTCACACAATAGACCAGTTGAGATCGCCGCCATTTATGTTGTTGTGACAGCTCAGTTCTCTCGTGTGTTTGTGGTATTCATATCCCTGTTATTAAACCAGAATGGATAATGTTAATGATACATTTGAGAAAAAAAAAACAGTAAAAAAAAAACAATGTAATTTCATTCTACTATCTGAAAATTTGTAAACGCTCGAGAGATAAAAATCACTCTATATGAACCATGTAATTATTCTTAGGGGACATATGTCCCAGAATAAAGTTATTTTTTCATTTCATTTCATAAGCTAAACTTTCACACAAATTC
>NW_027115716.1:0-920 GCF_000696795.3 Halyomorpha halys | reverse complement strand
TGTTTTGATTGTGTTAGTACTGTTTTGGATGTTTTTAAAACTAATATATGAAACATACTACATATTTACCTGTTGTATTATTTTGTACAGTTGTAAATTACAATAAATAAATAATAATAATAAAAAAAAAAAAAAATGTTAAACCCAAGTATAGAGTTGTGAGCAGCCCTTAAATACACGAGAGCTCCTAGCGGATTTTCTAAGCAACTTGTTTTATAACCTTTACTTCCAAAACTTCATGTTATTCTTCACTTTTAAGTTTTGATTAAAGTAATTTATTAATACACGTCTAAATTAGAAGTTGTGTGAAAGTATGGCCAATGAGTGCTTTGTTGATCTTCTAACTTGTGAGGAAGAGAATCAACCTAATTGACAGCTATCATTACATTATTATTATTGTCATCAAATTTTCATTGCTTTATTAATTATAAGAACCTCCAAAACAATATTAACACAATCAAAACACAAACTACGAGCAAGTAATATGTATAATACAATATTGCTTATTACTATAACAAACAAAATGATGACGAGCTCAGCTGGTCTGTTGCGTGACGTCATTCTCCATTTAACAGACCTAGTAACAGACTCTCAACCATGTTATATGTTATATTGTTTCAACATGGAAGAAGAAGGAAATATTTCTCCATTTAACATGTTAAACTAAAGATCATGAATAACCCTACTGTAGATAAATAGTCCAAGCGGTCAATAAAGCTACCAAAATAGTAGAAAAAATATCTAACGTTAACCAAAGTTCTGCCCCAGTTTGCATTGCTTCGTCAGGGCTACATGAAAACAAGGTACACACATTGTAAAATTGACATTAAAATAAATATACGGAGTAAATACGAAGATATTTTTTTTAAAAATTGTTTTTGTATTTTTTATAAAATATATAAAATAGATTATAATTTATA
>NW_027115715.1:9700-9940 GCF_000696795.3 Halyomorpha halys | reverse complement strand
GGCGAAAAATTTACGAATTGGTTTGCTTTAAATACTTTTTTTTACATAAACATTAAAAATTATAATTATAACATTGAACATCCAATAGATGCGTGCAACAGAAGAAAACATTGAAACAATGCGTGCTTCAAAAAATGTACTTACTGGGTTAAAAAGAAAGTTAGACTCCTGTTACTCTTGAAAGTACAGTATGAAATGTCTCCACGGGTTATTCTCTTCCATCATAGCATTATGTCACCA
>NW_027115715.1:5391-6030 GCF_000696795.3 Halyomorpha halys | reverse complement strand
AAAAGCTTGATAATATCTATCTTCTCTAACCGGATCAGAAGATTTACGTGATTAACAGATATATTTTCCCCTCTCTAAGTTATCCTTGCAGTTCGCACCAACGCGATATCGTGCCCATCTCGACCATAACAAATATAAACTAAAATATAATTGTTTTATTGAAGAAAAATAAACTTTTAACAAGTTACAGTAGAAAAGAGAGAACAGTGTAAAGTGTGACATGATTTCCTATAAGAAGTTATGAGGTTTAAAGTACATGGATATGGGACAATGGTCCCGAAAAGTTGTACCATGTTATGATAATTTAATACAAATTTCATTCAACAGGAAATTATTAACCTCAACAATTTGTTTATGAATTGACTCAACAGACTTCCTAAAGAGAAAATCCAGATTAGGAATATCGATATTTTATTTTGATAACTACATATTTTTTCCGATATTTTACATTGTTGTAATATCGATTTGGAATATAAACAACAGTATTCCGATATTATTTTATCAAAATATTGATATTTTGTTTAAAATGACTAAAATATAATAGAGAGATTTTAATATAGGAATATCGATATTTTATTTTGAAAAGTACATATTTATTTCAATATTTTGTATTATTGTAATATCGATATGGTATATATG
>NW_027115715.1:0-436 GCF_000696795.3 Halyomorpha halys | reverse complement strand
TTAAAATAGGAATATCGATATTTTATTTTGATAATTACGAGTTTATTTCGATATTTGACACTATTGTAATATCGATATGGTATATGAGCAACAATATGCCGACATTACTTTATTGAAATATCAATATTTTGTTTATAATGGCGAAAATAACATATAGAGATTTTAAAATAGGAATATGGATATTATATTTTTATATTACATATTTTTTTCGATATTTTACATTGTTGTAATATCGATATAGAATATTAGCAACAATATTCCGATATTATTTTATCGAAATATCCATAAATTGCTTAAAATAACATATAGAAATATTAAAATAGGAATATCGATATTTTATATTGATAATTACATATTTTTTTCTCGATATTTCGTATTGTTGTAATATCGATATGGAATATATGCAACAATATTACGATATTACTTTATCGATATC
>NW_027115714.1:16669-17005 GCF_000696795.3 Halyomorpha halys | reverse complement strand
TAGTATGTATGAGATCATTCATCACTATTACCTATTGCCCACAACTGTGTGGCAGATTGTAATATCTATCAATAAATAAATCTATCAATTTCAAATATTAAAAAAAAAAAAAGTTTCATACATGTCAAGATATTATTATAAGAGTCGGGAAGAAAAAAAGGCAGCTAATTCAACCCAAATTTTTATTACTTTAATGAAAACTATGTAATAATGAAAACTGACGTACCTAAGTTGGTGTAACTAGGTTAACTAAATAGGTTACAACTTATTTGTGTTTCACTTTAACCGTACCCCCAACCATCTTCTCTTCGTACATTGATGAGCCTGCCAAGTATA
>NW_027115714.1:12109-12984 GCF_000696795.3 Halyomorpha halys | reverse complement strand
TTAGGACTCCATCTTCACAAGAGACTTACTTGGAATCCACACTCAAGACTGAAACGACAAGAAACTGCTCGTAGATTCCGATTGCTACAACACTTACGGGCTGTAAGTTTTATTTATTGTTACTTTATAACAAATCAAGTCATCCATCAGGACCTCAATGTCTCATATGTTGCCAGAACCGTATTTGGCCAGAACCAGATACCAATCCTTCCATGATAAACTTCCCAACCACCCAAACCAACTCGTTTCTAACCTGGCTTCTCGTTCATTGTCTAATGATCTTCCTAGGCGTCTGAAAAGCAGATGGCCTCGAGATCTTCTCCTCCAGAAATGTTTTTGGAGTTCTATTAATGTGTAGATTCTCCACATTTTTGTATCATGTCATAATATCACTTACAGCAAATTTACTTGATGTGTATATAATGAAACAGTTATAAATAACAATAAATAAATTATTTTAAAAAAAAATTATTCTATGGCGTTATTTATATCCATTATATAAAAGTTTTATTCACTTTTGCTTCATTCACTTTGGGCTCAAAAGGCCCTGAAAGCGACTCGAGGTGGTGAAGTTAAAGCATTAGCCTCAGGTTGGTTAGCGCCCGTCGGTTCGTTTAACCTTTTGCCTCGGGAATTGCCATTAAGGTGAGGCAAGGGAGCAAAGTTCTGGCCAGCCTTTAATTTCGTTAAGGGTTAAAGGAGCGATATTAACTCACACAGCTCTTCTAGTAACTTGCGGTTTTTGTCCATAAACGATTCTAGTCATCTTTTATCACTGTTAAATTTACCATTATATCCAGTCATATAGGAACCAAGACGGGACCTATATAAGGGGTATTCATGATCTTTGGTTTAACATGTTAAAGCGTGTTAAA
>NW_027115714.1:6913-8459 GCF_000696795.3 Halyomorpha halys | reverse complement strand
AATTACTAGTCTAAAATGATAAGTCTGCCAAGCATAGGTAGGGAGAATAAAATATGGTGGCTGTTTTTTTTGTAATTTTTCGTACAGAGCTCTTTAAAACTGCCAACAACACCAGCAAATCTAAGAGAACATTAAAGTAGAGTACATTTTCTAAAATATGAGCCCTGAAAGAGCTATTTACGTTCAATAGTTCTCGAGATATAGCTTTTTAAAAAGCAACATTTCATTAAAAAAGTAATGAAAAATCAGTAGTCACTGAATTTACTTAAATTTACTATAACGTAGTTTATGATGTTTATCTTCGTAGGAGAAGTAGTTTTCATGATATTTGGAAAATTAAATTCACAAAATGTTAATTTCTAGTTGTTCAGATAGAAGTTTTGATTTTTGAAAAATATATCTCAAGAACCATAAGAAGTGAATATGTCTCCCAGCACTCAAATTAAAGGTAATTTAATTACTATAAAGTAGTTTATCACTGTATCTTAGTAGGGAAAGTAGTACTTTTATGATATTCGCATATGAATATACATTTTGCATAAATTTTGTTCAAATAACTATAAATCAATTTCAAATATCATGAAAACTACTACTCCTAAGAACATAAATGTCATAAACTACTTTATAGTACACCTAAGTGGCTTTAATTTGAGTGCTGACAGGCATCTGTACCTCTTATGGTTTATGAGATATAGATTTCTCAAAATAAATTCCCCTACTTATGATTTTTCAGTTCATTTTTTTATTGCTTTTTAAAAAGATATATCTCGGGAACTGTTGAACGTAAATAGCTCTTTAAGGGTTCATATTTTTGCAAATTTATTCTACACTAAATGATATTATCTTAGGTTTTCCAGAATTGTAGGTAGTGTCAAAGATATATAGCTCCGAATGAAAAAAATTGTTTTTTAAGTTTTGAAAAAGCCACCATTTTTTATTTCCATTTATTATTATTTATTCGGAGCTCTATATCTTAAAAATTACCAACAACACTAGAAAATCTAAGAGAGCATTATTTAAAGAGGAGTACATTTGCTAAAATATTAGCCCTAAAAGAGCTATTTACGTCCAATGGTTCTCGAAATATGGCTTTTTAAAAAGCAAATTTTCTTAAAAATCTACTGAAAGATTAGTGGTTAGTTAATTTATTTTGAGAAATCTATATCTCAGGAAGTATGTAACGTACAGATGTCTGCCAGCGCTCAAATTAAAGCTAGTTTAATGTACTATAAAGTAGTCTATGACCTTTACCTTTGTAGGAATAGTAGTTTTCATAATATTTGACAAAATAAACTCACAAAATGTTAATTTATAGTTGTTCGTATAAAATTTTGAATTTCTGAAAAAAATATATCTCTAGATCCATAGGACGCATATATGTTTGCCAATACTCAAAATAAAGGAAATTTAACTTATTATAAATTAGTCTATCACACTTATCTTCGTAGGGGTAGTAGTTTTTATGATATTCACATATGAATACAAATTTGGCAAATGAACATTTGTCCGAACAACTATTAATCAATTTATTTTAGCAAATTTCATG
>NW_027115714.1:0-1792 GCF_000696795.3 Halyomorpha halys | reverse complement strand
GTACCTTTATCTACGTAGGAATAGTAGTTTTCATAATATTTGCTAAAATAATTTGATTTATAGTTGTTCGGACAATAAGTTTGATTTAAAACTTCATTTCCAAAACCATTGGAAGTATAGTACATGGCTGCTAACGCTCAAATATAAGTTAATTAAATTTACTACAAAATAGTTAATATTGTTTATCATTGTAGGAGTAGTAGTTTTTATGATATTTGACAAGATAAACTCGCAAAATGCTAATTTCTAGTTGTTCCTATAAAATGTTGGTTTTTTGAAAATGTATATCTCTAGATATTTAACTTACTATAAAGTAGTTTGGGACACTTATTTTCGTAGGAGTAGTATTTTTTATGATATTCACGTATGAATATAAATTTGGCAAATGAAAATTTGTTGGAACAACTATAAATCAATTTATTTTAGAAAATTTCATGAAAACGACTACTCCTAGGAAGATAAACATCGTAGACTACTTTAAAGCTCATTATACTGGCCTTAAGTTGAGTGCTAATAGACATCTGTACGTCAAATGGTTTTGAGATATTTTTTCAAAATATATTCACTATCTACTGATCTTTCAGTACGTCCCATACAACATTTTTATGAAATGTTGCTGTTTAAAAATCTATATCTCGAAAAGTATTTAACGTAAATAACTCTATTAGGGCTCATATTATAGCAAATTTACTCTTCTTTAAATGACATTCTCTTAGGTTTTCTTGTGTTCTTCCTACTTTTTAAGATATAGAGCTCCGAATGAAAAATTAGTTTTTTTTATCGCTTTGAAACAGCCACCATTTTTTATTCCCCCAACTTATACTTGGCAGACTCAGCAATTTTGGCTATTAATTATACATAGTTTTCATTAAAGTAATCAAAAATTGGGGTGAGATAACTGCCTTTTCTCTCCTCTTGGGCTCTTGTACTAATATTATGCAGCTACTTAGACCCTAATGTTTTCGGAACAGTCAGTACAGGATGAGAGCATCTGTCGGAGCCCGGACCTGGGGCATAGTCTTCTAGTTAGTCCATCAATCAATAAAGTGTCTGCCTCCTAGCCTGTCTGCTCCGCCACGACCTGCTTAATCTAGAATACTGCTACTAGTACTGTCGCACGATTATGTTCAAATCACCAGAAGTATGAGTGTGGAAGAGGCATAAATCGCCGATCTGCTCCCATTAAACCAAACGGTCTTGCGCTGGATCTACAAGTTTGCTATTCATCAAAAATCCAAGGCTTGTACAAATGTTTGGTAAAAAAAAAGTAAGCAACAAAAGTCAGCATCCACATGCTTGTATGTTTTTTTTTACTATTGTCGGTTATAACAATTATAAAAAAGAAACAAAATAAAAAAAAAAAAAAATTAAAGGCAACAAAAATATAAGCGATGTAGATTGTAGATAATAAAAATTCATATTAATAGTACTTCATAACCTATACATTCAACCTTAGTTCTACAGAAACTTGTTAATTTAATTACCTAGACATAAAATGTTTTTATAAATTATCAATTAATACGATTTTGATCCCTTTTTTCCTCTCAATTTTTATTCTTTAAAATTCTCCAACGTTTCGGCCCTCTTACTATTCTCAAGGATACAACCTTGGATACAATTATTAATAATAATGTTGTTAGTAAAATTGTAACAAATTAATGTATAATACGCTGATAATTGTTAGATTGTCCTCGAGGCTGGCCGAATTGGCCGAAACGTTGGACTGTTGATGATATAATAAAGAGTGTTTTCACTCTTATTTTCTCCACTTTTATCCATTTTCCTTGCCCGC
>NW_027115713.1:13608-15052 GCF_000696795.3 Halyomorpha halys | reverse complement strand
CAAATATCATGAAAACTACTATTCCTACGAAGGTAAAGGTCATAAACTTCTTTATAGTCCATTAAACTAGCTTTAATTTGAGTGCTAATAGACATCTGTACGTCTCATAGTTCCTGAGATATAAATTTTTCAAAATAAATTAACTTACTACTGATCTTTCAGTACATTTTTATGAAATGTTGCTTTTTAAAAAGCTATATCTCGAAAACTATTTAACGTAAATAACTCAATTAGGGCTTATATTTTAGCAAATTTATTCTTCTATAAATGACGTTCTCTTAGATTTTCTTGTGTTGTTCCTACTTTTTAAGATATAGAGCTCCGAATGAAAATTAGTTTTTTTTATCGCTTTAAAACAGCCGCCATTTTTTATTCCCCCTACCTGTCCTTTTCAGACTAGTCAATTTTGACTAGTAATTATACATAGTTTTCATTAAAGTAATAAAAAATTGAGGTGAGATAACTGCCTTTTTTCTCCTCTTGGGCTCTTGTACTATAATGACCAAACACATATTATTAAATAAAACATAAAAAAAAAAAGTGATACTTAAATAGTATACATTATTGTATGTATGTTATTTTTTAACAAAGTATATTATTTGTTCATTCCTTTGACATTTATTTTATGTTTAATTTCTTTATCATTTATTGATTTATTTTCTTTTTCTTTTTATTGTATAGGTTTTTTTTTTTTTAATTTTCTTTCTGTTTGAAAACTATGAATATGTAAATAACAAAGAAAAAAGAGCGAGGCTTTTTCAAAGGCTTGAGTGACAGCCAGAAATAAACCTGTTGCATGTAACTTTAGCTGTTGTCACGTTGAAACGAACTCTGTCACTCTATGTAATTGATGTCTTGATAAAGTCAGTAAATATAAACTGATGTTTGGGGATTCGAAAAATAGATTTGTTGTTATCTCAATTCAAGTTTCCAATTATATTTAATAACTTTGTATCAATAATATTTTCCATAAATAATAATCCACTTACTCTAATATTATTTTTTTAATAGTATTTACATCTTCAATTGAATGCCAGATGCTACCTCACCTAAGAACGTAGGGTGGGTTGTAATTTAATTGAATGACTTAAATTTTTTTTCTTACCTCCTTTATTTAAATATATATAGAGAGAAATACTTTATTTATTTATCTATGCTGCCTAAATACATTAGGTTGCTATCTCACACAGCAAACTTATCAATCCGTAATCGGACATATATAAATTACACATACATGGTATAATCATAAAAAAAAAGATACAATAATAGGATATAATAAACAAAATTTTCCACCCCTACAGTTTCCTTTTACAATCCATATGGACTGTACTACAAATACAAATCTTTCATTCATTCCTATTTTTCTTTCTCATGTCTGCTCCTCCAATTTCACCCTTTCACAATTATTCAATTCACCCGATCAACAAATTCGCTCTCCGGAATT
>NW_027115713.1:7419-8458 GCF_000696795.3 Halyomorpha halys | reverse complement strand
TTTTGATATAATCCTCTATTGACTCCATCTATAATTCGCGATGCAATTGGCTATTTCTTATGAACCAAGGAGCATTAACTGCGATTCTTAGGACTTTATTTTGAAAAGATTGCAGTTTTTTTTCTTTTCGTGAAGGATGCCGCTCCCCAGACTTCACAGCCGTACAGATTGAACCATTGATAAATAAATTTCGTATCCATGGCAATTTAGTTATTAGTTTCATAGTTGTCCAACTCTGGCCACAGGTTATTAAGGATTAGCCAAAAGAAACACGTGAATTTTTAATAGTACAATTTTGAAGTAAAGGGAGTGAAAATGAATCATCGATCAGGTTACTGGATTAGAAATGAAACAGAGAGAATTTACTCAGGTGGACTTTTATGAAGATGAAGGAGGTATCCTCTCCATTCTTGTTTTCTCTTTTCCCGCTGGTACTCTTCTCTTCCTCAGCAGGGAAGCTACTTCTCTGAGTTACTCTTTCATCCTAATTTTCATTTAAGACGGGAAGAAAATCAGGTAGAAAAAATCTCTCCTCTGCTTTGGAACAGTTAACTACTTTAAACTAGGTTTAATTTGAGAGCTAATAGACATCAGGGGCTTGTTTCATAATGAAAGCTAACAGAATTGGTTTATAAATACAAGTATAGAAACAACCTGGTAATAACATTAATACTTATTTTTTTCATAATAGGGATGACTATTAGTAATATTACTGAAATTAAAAAGTACTAAAGTCCAAGTTATGATTGTAAAAGCCAGTGTAATTGTATTATGTTAAATCGACAATACTAATAGTATTAGTTTGTACTAATTATGAAACAGGGCTCTGTACGGCTCATGGTTATTAAATAAAATATTAAATTAAATAAAAGCTGATAATATGCGAACAACCAAAAATTTCTTATAACCTTCTTATAATAGTATATATATATATATATATATATCAAATTAACTGAAAAAGTATATTAATTATTTCTATTTTTTATTTATCATTATAATCTCACTAAAATCTTAACAGACCATGTGTAGCTGTGAAATT
>NW_027115713.1:0-6308 GCF_000696795.3 Halyomorpha halys | reverse complement strand
AAATAGAGAGGCCAACATATTAAAATGAATAAATAAAACAAATATTAATATAATAAAACAAATAATATAACAATATTAATATATATCTAAATATATACATATGCATTTAGTGATCTTCCTTTGCCACATGGCATTATATAGGGTTGGGCTGGGTCCACTGAAGGCGGTTACAATATTGCCCCAGGAGCCAATGGACTGAAAGTATTGGTCCAAGTCCTAAGAGTACTGGTCTCGAAGGACTTAAAACTGAACGAAGATGAATTTGTTGTTGTTGTTGATTTTTTGCTTAAAGGCGTAAAACCCTCTAGTCATCAACGCCTATCTAGATGATAATTTAATTGACTAATGATAATTTAGTATTTCTATAAAATAGGGAGACATATCGCCGATGATACCCTTAGCTCTATCTCATTTCTTTTGTATGTGCATGGATAAGGTTAAAGATTTGTCCATTATTTTATCCTGAGATGGACGAAAATTAGCTATGGATAAAACTACAGCTGAAATTGCCATGATCCTTACAAAATTATAATTATTAATAAAAGCTGATAATATGCGAACAACCAAAAATTTCTTATAACCTTCTTATAATAGTATACATATATATATATATATATCAATTTAAGTGAAAAAGTATATTAATTTTAGCTATTATAGAGACCTGGCCAGAATAGCCTGAAAATCTTAACAGACCATGTGTAGCTGTGAAATTATATTTTAATTTAAATTTAACAAAGAAAAACATAATTAACTATTTTATAGTAAATCAATTTATTTTAGCAAATATTATGAAAACTACTACTCCTACGAAGGTGAAGGTCATAAACTTCTGTATAGTCCATTAAACTAGCTTTAATTTGAGTGCTAATAGACGTCTGTACGTCTCATAGTTCCTGAGATATAAATTTTTCAAAATAAATTCACTACCTAAAGATTTTTTAGTAAATTTTTTATGAAATGTTGCTTTTAAAAAGCTGTATCTTGGGAACTATTGGACATTGAATATCTATTAGAGCACATATTTTAGCAAATTTACTCTACTTTAAATGCTGTTCTATTAGGTTCTCTAATGTTGTGGGTAATTTCAAAGATATGGAGGTCCGAAAGTAAAATGAATTTTTTTAAAACAGCCACAATTTTTTTATTCCCCCTTTATTCATTTATGAATATCATAAAAACTACTACCCCTACGAATATAAGTGTCATAAACTACTTCATAGTAAGTTAAAATTCCTTTATTTTGAGTGTTAGCTGACATATGTACGTCTTATGAGTCTAGAGATATATTTTTTCAAAAATCCAACTTTTTATACGAACAACTAGTAATTAACATTTTGTGAGTTTATTTTGTCAAATATAAAAACTACTACTCCTACAAAGATAAACATAATTAAATATTTTGTAGTAAATAGCTTTGTAGTAAATCAATTTATTTTAGCAAATATCATGAAAACTACTACTCCTACAAAGATAAACATAATTAACTATTTTGTAGTAAATCAATTTATTTTAGCAAATATCATGAAAACTACTACTCCTACAAAGATAAACATAATTAACTATTTTGTAGTAAATAGCTTTGTAGTAAATCAATTTATTTTAGCAAATATCATGAAAACTACTATTCCTATGAAGGTAAAGGTTATAAACTTCTGTATAGTCCATTAAACTAGCTTTAATTTGAGTGCTAATAGACATCTGTACGTCTATAGATATAGATTTCTCAAAATAAATTCACTAACTACTAATCTTTCAGTAGATTTTTAAGAAATTTTGTTTTTTAAAAAGTTATATCTCGAGAACTATTGGACGTAAATAGCTCTTTTAGGACTAATATTTCAGAAAATTTACTCTTCTTTAAATAAGGTTCTCTTAGATTTTCTAGTGTTGTAGGTAGTTTTTATGTTATAGAGCTCCGAATGAAAAATTAGTGTTTTTTTAACGTTTTGAAACAGCAGCCATTTTTTATTCCCCCTACCTATACTTGGCAGACTCAGTTTTGATTATTAATTATACATAGTTTTCATTAAAGTAATCAAAAATTGGGGTGAAATAACTGGTTTTTTCTCCTCTTGGGCTCTTGTACTATATTCTATACCAAGTGAGGTAGTTCTGTTATAACATGACACAAATTTTTATAAAACCCCTCGAGGTATACAGGAACGTAGAAGATTAAGTCTTGAGCCCACTCGGCGACACCGCTCCAGTTGGAGTTGCGCGAAGCCAGGCTGTCGGAGTTAGTAGTGCCGCTGCCTCGGAATCGCGATGGTCTGGGCTTGGCTTGGCGAAGAGAACGCGCGTCTCCTTCTGCTCGCTGCGCTCCTCGTCGCCTACATGTCCTTCGGGGCTGTCCTCTTCAACTTCGTCGAAGATCAGTCAGGTCAGTATATATATATTAATTATATATTAAAAAAAAAATTAAAAGTATATTTTATATTTTTTTTATTATATTTCTAATATTTAATTTTAATCACATATACATGTTTTCAAAATTTTTGTAACTTTTCGATCCTTTTCTTTGGTTATTTTCAATTTTTTTTCTTCTTAACCCCAGTCATATATATAGAGAGAGAAATACTTTATTTTTGTATGCTGCCTAAATACATTAGGTTGCTATCTCACACAGCATACTAATCAATCCGTAATCGGACATATTTACATTACACATTCATGGTATAATCATAAAAAAAAAGAGATACAATAATAGGATATAATAAACAATTTTTTCCCCCTACAGTTTCCTTTTACAATCCATTTCGGTTTGTACAACAAATACAAATGTTTCATTCATTTTTCTTTCTCATTTCTGCTCCTCCAATTTCATCCTTTCACAATTATTCAATTCACACGATCAACAAATTCGCTCTCCGGAATTCACCCTCCTAGATCCTCTTCAGTGACCCGCTAAACAAATTCAATATTAGACGATAATGTGAGATCAGACCAACATTCATAGTCACAGCAGTAGATCAGTTTACCAAGAACAAACAAATAGATACATTTTACGAGAATAAGACTAACACATAGATTAAAAGGAAAATATAATTAAAAAAACCGGTTACAGGAAACACTTGAATGGATAAATAAGTTTAAATTAAAAAAAAAATTAAAGTTATATGTTCTCAAAAACACTATTTCTAGAAATATTAGTTCTACGTATACAGTGTGATCTTGATAATCTGAACACTCCAGTAATCCGAACTTTATAATAACTCTGCAAGCAATAACATTTTTTTTTCAAATAAAAGCGCAGATGTGTAAAGGACATTTTTAACTTCCCGATCTATAAGCAAATTATTGTTATCACCGTGATAATTGAAAGTGGACATTTTTAAACAGTTCTAATATTGGGTAATTTAATTCCTATGGAAATGTTCCTAATAAATTTTGTTTGAATTAGAAATACATAATATCTAATGTATAAATCATATGATTCAGTAAAACTAATTTTAATAGTAGAAATATGTATATATATTTTTTATACTTTGGTAAATGAACAATCTTATAATTTTAACAAATTAAATCATAATTTATCATTACTAGGGATGTAAAAGGAAACTTTTTTTTTTTAATTTTAAATTTTTTAAAACTCTAAAACTGTCGAATCCTATAAAATATTTTTATTTTTAATTTAAATAAATAAAAATAGTATGTGCATTCATATTGCTGATTTTTTAAGTATATTTCCTGATACTTTCTGTTATATAAAGTTTTCAGTAACATGAACTATTAGTTAGGAATTACCGACATCGCACTATTTTTAATTTTTTTTTGTTTATAGCTTATAAACTCATTCTTAATCTGAAGAAAGTCTTGTGAATTGTAAATTTGTCTCTTTTTATTCATTATTAACATTATTGTTAACATAATCATTTTATCATTAACTATTCTGATTTATATATGTATATATAGTTGACCTTAAAAATTTGAATACAAGAAAATGGTCAGGATAGCGGTCAAAAAAAGAACAAATAGTTTAAAACTATTTTAATGTCCGACGTTTCGCCCCACTTTGCTGGGCTTCATCAGGGCTAAAAAGATACAAAAAAACTTAGAATATTACAACAATAAGGTACTTTAAGATAGGATAAATATTATGTTAAAAATAAAGGAATTACATATAAATAAAAGGAAGGAAGACATAAAATATATGTATATATAGTTGACCGTAAAAATTTAAATATAATAAGATTGCGGTCAAATAGTTTTAAACTATTTGTTCTGTTTTTGACCGCAACTCTGACAATCTTCAAATATTTAAGAAATAAAATAGTATCAATATAAAATAAACTTGAATAAACAATGATAAGAATAAAAAATAAGTAAGAATGGCAAGAGTAAAAATTAAAAAAACATATAAAGTTAAAAAAGCAAAGAACAGCAATTCTTTCAAGACGTTTATTTAATCTTTATTTTCTTCTTATTTTCTTATCTTCTATTTATTTTCTCGTATTGCTGTTTGTTTTACGTACGTCTCCTATAGTACGTAAAACAAACAACAATACAAGAAAATAAATAGAAAATAAGAAAATAAAGATTAAATAAACGTCTTGAAAAAATTGCTGTTCTTTGCTCATTTAATATCATTACTATTATTTTTATTTATATTTATTCTTTCAATACGTTTATTTAATCTTTAATTTTTTTTTTCTGTATTGTTTTTTTTTTGTTTTCTGTACTTTTTTATCTGTATATTTTACATATTTTTTAAAAAATTTTTACTCTTGCCATTGTTACTTATTTTTTATTCTAGTTTATTTTATACTGATACTATTTTATGTCTTCCTTTCTTTTATTTATATTTATATTTATAATTCCTTATCACTTTATTTTTACATAATATTTATCCTAGCTTAAATTACCTTATTGTATCTTATTGTTGAAATATTCTCAGTTTTTTTTTTGTATCTTTTTAGCCCTGTTGAAGCCCTGCAAATTGGGACGAAACGTCGGACATTAAAATAGTTTAAAACTATTTGTTCTATTTTTGACCGCAACCCTGCCATGTTCTTATATTTATTCTGATTTATGTCCAAATAGGTTTAATGTGGTCAGAAGGAGATTTTTTCTCAATCATTTTGATTGATGTTTAATAATTGAAAATGAATCCCACTAATTATATAATAAACATACATAATAGACTTTTTCATAATAAATATTTTTTTTAACAACCATAAGAAAAAAAAGCCATAAAAAGTTTAATAGTTTTATGAGTATAATTTTTATAGTAGATAACGCCATAAGTCAACATCACAGTTGACTTACATTTATATACAGATAATTTATAATTTAAAGTGTTTCTAAGGAGGTTAAATTATTCATGAACGATTTATATAATTGAGGAATGGGAGGTTTAGTACATGCGAAAATAAAAATAATGTAAAAGTTGTTGCCTGAAATAGAAAAAAAAACGATTTCCAAGGAAGAAAAAGCTTTATTAAAATACAAAGTTGTACAGCCTGACTCCATTGGACTGCTAGTCACACAGCATACTTATTTTAGTCTAATCAGACACTATTTTTAATCTTACTATAAATAAGTATACAATAATAATAATAATAATTAGAAACATTAGTGATATATAACATTAAATATGTCTTTTCTTTGCCTTCCCTTCTTTTTCCCTTTATATTTTGCCTTCAATCCAATGTCCCTTTAACAGAATAATGGATAAAATAGTAATCAAAATATAAGAAAATATATAAAAGATATTTAAGTAACAAATTTAAATAAAATAAAGATTTAGTTCAAACTTTAAAGTTTAATAGTTTTATTATAATAAGTTCGGGAAGAATAGATTATGCCGTGAAATGTGTGATGAGAGCTTGAGTAAACAGGCGCGCTTTTCAAATAAAATATATTCCTAGAGGACTTCAAAATATCCTAGCAAGATTTTTGACATTTTTGAGGTTTTAAGGTTAGTTTTAAAATTTAAAAAAGAAAAAAAAGCAGATAAAACTAAAGCCCCCCCCCAAAAAAAAATAACATAATATTTATTCTCCAAAAAATTTAATGTTTAATAGCTTCATAATAACAAGAACCGTACACCGTGAAGTTTGTCTTCGAGAAAAGAAAAAAAATTGATTTCATAATAAAATATTAAAAAATTAAATAGTAGGGAATACCTGAATCAAACCTTTCTAAACCCGAAAATGATAGAAGATTTTATTTTATAAATCTAATTCAAATGAAAATCTAAGTTGAACTGACTAAAGAAGAAAAATGATAACAGGAGAGTAGAGAGAATATGGGCGAGCTGGGACACTTTTTTGTGGAGGGAGTTCCTCGACTTACCACCAGAGCGCTGT
>NW_027115712.1:0-4080 GCF_000696795.3 Halyomorpha halys | reverse complement strand
AACATGCCTAGAGTGAGTGAAAACTTATTGATCTTCAAACATGTGAGGAAGAGAATGAAGATGGGCTAATTGACAACTGTATTGAAAGTACTTTTCATGTTCCATCATTCAGATATGCAGTTCCTTTTCTCAAGGGATCAGTATTAAAATCTACGCAGTGGAGATCTTCAGTATTACCAAACTTGGATGAAGATAGGTTTAAATCTCTTTTGAGAGTGAACTACTTTCAATTTGAAACTATTATACAAGAAATCAAAGGTTGTTAAAAAGTTGTTATGTCTATAATCCACTTTTTTAGTATTTATTGTATTAATGAACCCATTATCCTCCTACAGAGGATAATGAGGAGGATAATAATATAATGATAATGAAGGAGGTTATATCCTAATAACAGGAGTATGAAATATTAACTAGCACAAACACAAAAGAACTAACCTGACACAACAAATAAAAATGGTGGCGAGCTCAACTGGTCTATTGTGTGACGTCATTCTCCATTTAACAGACCAAGTAACAGACTCTCAGCCATGTTATATGTTATTTCGTTTTACCAATAAAAAGAATTGCAAAAGAAGGTAATTTTTTTTCATTTAACATGTTAAACTAAAGATCATGAATACCCCTAATATGGTTGAGTCAGTTACTATATCTGTTAAATGGTGAATGACGTCACGCAACAGACCAGCTGAGCTCGTCACGATTTTGTTCGTTGTGTTAGGTTACTTGCTCATACTTTATGTTAGTATTGTTTTGGATGTTTTTATGACTAATAAAGCAATGGAAAACAATAATAATATTGTAATGACAGTTGTTAATTAGCTCATCTTGATTCTCTTCCTTACAATTTAGAAGATCAACAAGGCATTCAGTGGACAAACTTTCACACTACTTCTATTTTAGACATGTAATAATTACTTCAATAAACACTTAGAAATAAACAATAACATGAAGTTTTGGAAGGAAAGATTTTAAAACAAGTTGCTCAAAAAATCGGCTACGAGCTGTTATGCATTTAACATTTAATACGACTTTAAATAGAGCTGCTCACAATCTTATACTTATTAAATTTAACATAGTAAAGCATTTTACATTTAACACATCATGAGTACTCCTAATAATTATCCATTAAGCCATTCTCGAGAAATTTTCTGTTCAGACTCATTTTATTGTGAATATTAATGATTCCAAAATATTGTTTTAAATAGTAAGGAGTGGATATAAAACTAAATTAACTTGCTCATTTTTTCAATGAATGTTTTCTAGAAACAGTTAATAAAACAATTTATTACTTATTAAATAAATCAAAAAAAAAAAAAATATAGGTTCTAAACTTATAATAAATGACCTAGGCAGAATAGCCTGCAAAACAAATTTTAAATTTTAATGTGAGGAAGAACTTATAATTGAAGATGTCCTTGGGGATGGCTGAAATGGCCGAAACGTTGGACTGTTGAAATAAAAAGTGTTGAGACTAATAAGGATACAAATTTTGATTTATTTAATAAATAATTACCTGTCTCAAGAAATTGAAATAATATATTTACAATTCATTACTTTTAAGGAAAAAAATTAAAAGATAAAGTGTGATTTACATAAATATTTGTTTCTGATGTAATGGAGAAAATTGTTCATTTAAAAAAAAAAAAAAAAGTAAAAATTATTTATTAGAAGATTATATTGTAGAAAATAGAAACCTAATATATAGAAAGAAATAGAACAGTTAATAAAAAATTAATTGATTCAATCCCTAACTACAATATCGCTAAGTAGAGCCTATCTTAGGTAATAGAGCGCAGAGATGGGCAACTATGGAACTAATTGCTACAGTTACCATGGATACGACCCTTATTCATGAATGAACCATTGATAAATAAATATCGTATCCATGGCAACTTTAGCTGTTAGTACCATATTTGCCCAACTCTTATAGAGAGTTGGTTTTTACCCGGTGACAAAATGTGCAAGTTGGGCTCCAAATCAAGCCATTCCTCATTCCCTCCGAGATTCAGCTGGTAATGGACAGTAGATTCTTCACCAGTATGCCATCTACGGTATCTTCTGCTTGACTGATCAGTGCCAGATACTTTAACGGGGTAGACAATCTTGTAATTATTCAGATTCTTTGTATATTTACCTGTGAATAAATTACGTAAAAAAAAAAAAAATAAACAAATTTTTCTTTGAATTTCATTAACTTTTATATAGTTAAATATGTATCGTTTATGATAGTATATAATTGTAATAATTGTAATACTTGGAGAAGTTTGTCGGGGGGTGCGGTCAGCAAAGAACAACATAAATAAGCAAAACCATATTTATTTATTTTATGCTGACGTTTCGACCTGAGTTTCAGGTCTTCATCAGGGCTATAGAACAAAAGAGATAATAACAACATTTAGAGTAACATACAATTAAAAAGGAATAGTATACAAACAAATTTAGAATTATATAACATATTGAATTAAATCATAAATGATAAAAAATGATAACTGATAATTGAATAGTACAAAATTTTAATTGATTGATATTTACTACCATACAATTTCACAAATATCAATCAATTAAAATTTTGTACTATTCAATTATCAGTTATCATTTATGATTTAATTCAATATGTTTTATAATTCTAAATTTGTTTGTATACTATTCCTTTTTAATTGTATGCTCCTCTAAATGTTGCTGTTATCTCTTTTCTTCTATAGCCCTGATGAAGACCTGAAACTCAGGTCGAAACGTCGGCATAAAATAAATAAATATGGTTTTGTTTATTTATGTTGTTCTTTGCTGACCGCAACCCCCGACAAACTTCTCCAAGCATTAATCTACGGTCAACTATCTACACCTCAATAATTGTAATAGTTTGGTCTACAATCAGGATTATTGTTGTAGCAACGCTATCTATGAGCGAATCGAAGAACTAACATTCATCGCACTACTTTGTGCTAATTTAATTGTAAATGGCTACCATATTCTCATTTATAAACCATGAAAACATTATTTTAATTTTAAATATATCATTCCAATAAATAAACGCAAACAAAAGAATACACTGATATATAGTTAGGCAATTTCTTACAGGCTGTGCCTCACATCGTACTTTGCATTCTCAGCAGATTAAATATCATTAATGGTTAAAAGACGGATGGACAAGAAGAGTCGTACGGGTATCAGTCGTAAGTCCTCGAAGGATGGAAACTCTCTGCATGGTTCGATCCTGCATTCGTGAAGGGGAAGGCAAGTTCGATGGGTACGAGACACAGTTCCTTGCAGGAAGGAAACTTCGTTCTCAAGGTTTCGAGCCTGGTATGAGCCGTAGGTCCTTATATGATGATTAATATGTAGAAGGCAGAATGGAATTAAAGTTAATATACATATCTAAAAATAGTACTATGTACTGATCCACTATGTATATTGATTTTCACTGCTTCTTATGGAGGAGAATCGCCTGAGGAGGAAATCTCTAGGCTATTAAATGCTATATGTAAGACGTTTGGTATTAGTGAATCAGAAGATTCTACTATAGCATTTATTGATTCTAATAATACATTCATGAATATTAGAAAAGGGATATTAGTTTAACATAATAAAGCGTGCTAAATAGAAAAATTCATGTTAAATGGAGAAATATTTCCTTCTTTTGCCATGTTAAAACGATATAACAAGTAACATGGTTGAGAGTCTGTTACTAGGTCTGTTAAATGGAGAATAATGTCAGGGAACAGAACACCTGAGCTCGTTACCGTTTTGTTTGTTTGCGTGCTTAACACATCATGAATATTCCTAATATGTAACATGGTTATTAATCTGTACAATTAAAGTATTTACAAGATACTTAATATATGTTATATATACGTTTCAATAGGGGTATTCATGATATTGTGTTAAATGTAAAATGTTTTACCATGGTAAATGTTATAAGTATAGCATTGCGAGCAGTCCTATTTAAAGTCATGTTAAATGGTAAATGCATAAGAGCTCCTAGCGTATTTTCTCAGCAACTTGTTTTATAACTATTTAAAAACATATTTGATCTTTTTTTTCTCAACTTTATTCTTTACAAACCTTTCAACGTTTCGACCC
>NW_027115711.1:1299-2867 GCF_000696795.3 Halyomorpha halys | reverse complement strand
ATATACAAACAAAAGAATAGACAAGATGAACATAATCAAACTATCTATATGAAAAATAAATAAATAAAATAACATAATGATAAAATAATATATACAATATTAACACAATCGACCTGAGGATCCCTGAGCCTACTCTATCCCCCACGTGGAGGGGTAGAGAAGAGCTCAAAAGATCCCAGCGCATCCCTCTCGCCGCATCACTGGTAATGAGCTAGTGGAGGCTGAGCAAGTGCGCTAAAGCCGCAAACCTCAACTTGAGTGGAGAATCTGGCCATTGCCAGAACTTCAATTGTCCATTTTTATTTTAATAAGTCTCTTGGCTATTGCCGTTTCAACCTTCTAGGTGGGCTGTAGGGATGGGTGGAACTAGATAAGGTTTGAACCAAAGGATTAATGATGGTTGGAAAGGTTTATATACACAAGAATTATCATGTATAGATGATTTACCGTATTTGAATCAAAGAAGTTCCGGGTTCTGGTCAAGAAGAAAAAAAAATAGTATCAATATTTATTAAATACCTACACTTCGACCCTCATTCCAGGGGTTCATCACAGCTAAAATAAAAAGATACTGAGTAGATAAAGCTAATGCAAGATAATTTTTTTTTTAATAGTTTATTTATTTTTATTTACAACTGTATACACATATATAAAACAAGTAAATTCGCTGTAGGTGACATAGTGACATGATACAAACATGTGGAGAACTACCCACTGATAGAACTCCAATAACATTTCTAGAGTAGAAGATCTCGAGGCCATCTCCTTATCAGACGCTTTGGAGGATTATTAGGTAATGAAGGAGAAGCCAGGTTAGAAACAAGTGGATTTGGGTGGTTGAGAAGTTTATCATGGAAGGAACGGTATCTGGTTCTAGCCAAATCGGCAACATATGGAACGTTGAGGTCCTGATGGATGACTTGATTTGGCAAGATAAATAAAACAGATATAAAGGTGTAGGTATAAAAAAACATCCAAATAAACAAACTAACTAAAAAAATAAATCAATTATCTCAACAACTATTTTTTGTGATGGGAGGCAAAGTGGCACAGAGGTAAGGCATTGTACTATTAATGATACAGAATAATTGGTTACTATCTTAACGTTTTGAACTAGAGTATGCAAGAAAATAACCAAATATCATTAGATTTAGCTGATATTATCAATGGGTTTCGTAATAAGCTAAAAGTGTTCATACACACTTTGGAAAACAAACCTTACTAGGCTTTTCTAACATAGCTGTCTTCAGTTAGCTGACAAATCCAAGAAATAATTGGCTACAATCTAAGACCAACCACCAGACCACTTGCATTATGTCAAGTGCATGCTGATATATTTCCAGTAAACAGGAAAGATCATATTTTTTTCAAATTGCTCCCTGAAGATAAATCCCTATACTTGCGAAATTTAGGACTGAAAATTTCACCTATGTGAAAGATGGTTTTCGCCGAAGAATTTTGTAAAAAACCCTTAAAAATAAACTTTCTGATGTGACTTTACTTCATCTTCTGAAGTTACAACAGACATAGAGCTGGTCGACCACAAAGTTGCATTTAAATATATATTT
>NW_027115711.1:0-1249 GCF_000696795.3 Halyomorpha halys | reverse complement strand
AATAATTGAATTAATAATAGTAATATAATAATCTTATGTTTTTTAGGTGGTGGTTATGTATATACCTCTCTCATTAGTTATATAATATGTTTGTGGTTTTTGTAATATATAATTGGAATAGTAATACAATAATAATTTATTGTTGCTGGATGAATATTTTCCTCATTAGTTTAAATAATATATTTATAGTATCTATAATAATAGAAGTACGATAATGGTATATTTTGGTGGTGGCATACTACTCTGATTACTTAATGTTATATGTTTGTGTTTTTTGTAATATATAATAATAATACTTTTTTTTCTGGTGGGATGTTTTCCTCACTGGTTAAAATTAAATATGTACAGTTTTTATAATAATAGTATTTTTTTTAGGTGTTGAGATACTTCCCTCGTTAGTTAAAATTATATGTTTTTGGGTTCTTATAATACATAAAAATAATAGTAATACAATAATAGTATCTTTTATTTTGCTAGTGGGATGTTTTCTCATTAGTTAAAATTTTATATTTAATTTTTTTTTAATTTTAATTAAATCTATACCGCTACAACACATTGAGGGTTAGGAGAGCAGTTCTGCTGCTATCCAACGGTTGTGCAAGGTGGTGATTTGGTCAGAATAACACTGTGAAATTTTCTCCCATATAAGGGTACCAATGAGGCTGGGTGGACGCTGGAGAGCTCCCGAATCCTACAGTCTCACGTCTACAGTGAAACAGAAGGAAAATACCTACCAAAGTCGGATTGGAACCTGGAATTTGTAGCATAATGCCAATGAACTCCCGCTCCCAGTTTTTATAATAATATTCATTTTTTTTTTTTAGGTAGTGAGATACTTCACTCATTACTTAAAATTATATATGTGTTATTTTTATAATATATAATAATAATATTATGTTTTCCTTTCTGGTGGGCTGTTCTTCTCATTAATTAAAATTATATTTGGACATATGGAATTGAGCTCTGGGGCTCCACCAAACCATCAAATTCTTCCCGCATCCAATCGTTACAATCCGAAATCCTACGTAAAATCATTGATGCTCCTTATTATATCACAAATGAACTCATTCATAAAGACCTTAACATTCCATTCGTTGCAGATTTGACCCAAAACTGATATGCGTCTTTTTATTCCAAACTCCTTACCCATCTAACCCATTAATTCTTAATCTTTCATCCTTAACAATCCCTGATAATCCTCCGAGGCGTCTGAAAAGAAGATGGCCACGGGACCTTCTAGTTTAAATTA
>NW_027115710.1:0-1527 GCF_000696795.3 Halyomorpha halys | reverse complement strand
CAATAAAAGTTTTGAGACTATAATTTGGATAATGTTTTGAATTATTTAGTAAAAAATTGCCAGTCTCAAGAAAGAATTTTATGATTATAAATAAACTTTATATAAATATTAAATCAAGATAGGGATCTTGGCGAATCATAGTGAGATTTTTTTATTGAATCATTACTATCAGTATACTAAAACATTGTTTTTATCTAATACTCATACGTCACCTTTTAAGGTAAGCAAGGTCAATTCCCAGTCACATAGATCCATGATACCGCCTCTGCTATAGTTGGTACTTCATTTCTGGTGACTGGAACTCCACGTAAGGACTCATTAAAAATCTTACAAGAGAACAATTGGTATAAGAAGAACATTAGAATAAAGCTCCAAAAGAAAAAGATATGGAAGGGACAGAACCTTGACTTTAAAAACCAGTATGGAACGAGTTTACTATTAATATTAACTAGACACGAAGGAATTAAAGAAGACTTGTGACTGAAGTTCAACATGTATCGACAGAAGAGAATGACAAATTTGATTATTTTAGTTATTTTGGGATTAAGAAATGTTTTTATCGAGAAAAAAATGGACTGAAGAACATGTTGCAGAATATGTACGTTTGCCATAATTTGAGAAATTTATTTGTTATTTTTGCTTAGATGGATATTTTGGTGGCTTCGATCAAGAACCAATGTCCAAATTAAAACTCAGAAAAATAAAACTGAAGCTAAAAGTTTTCAGAAATGTCGATGGCCATATGTTTTTGAGGTATAAAAAAAATAATACAGGCTATTCTGATAGCATCGTTTGTATTGGCCTGTAAAGGTACACTCTTTGACATACACGTTACCTGAAAAACAAAAAGCTCTGAAAATGGGTAAATATCTCCTAGCTACAGCATGAATCATTTTGAAAATAAAATAATAAATTTTAATGTTGTAATGTAGATTTTTCTTAGAGTTAATATCATTTAATTACTATTATGTCCCTATAAACTTCATATAAATATTAAATTGAGAAATTAATTAGGATTCGAAATTAAGACAACTCTTTCAAAAATCTAACACTTAGGTCATCGAGAAGTTGTATATCAAACGTCAATATATACACTTTGTTGAAGTTATTGTTAAAAATCATAATGACAGCGTTTGATATAATATGATTTGTAGCACCTTTCAAATAAACAGAATAGGTTTTTTATTTTTTATTTTTTTGAACTGTATAAAAATATATTCAACCAGTAAATTTGCTGTTAGTTATAAAATGATACAAACAAATGTGTTAGAACTCCAATTTTTTGTGTTTGATTTCAATTTGTCACAAATAAACTGTACTTTTCGAGAGTACATAAATTAACTTAAGATTGAAAATTACTCAATTCTGGTTAGATTTGTTAATTC
Organism: Halyomorpha halys; assembly: GCF_000696795.3. NCBI lineage: Eukaryota > Metazoa > Arthropoda > Insecta > Hemiptera > Pentatomidae > Halyomorpha > Halyomorpha halys. The sequence continues at coordinate 142 of NW_027115710.1, read as the reverse complement.
TGAGTCAAGATTATTTAGTTCGAATAAATTATCAACAGTATTAGTAGAAAAAAACTGCTTTTGTTGACTTCATGAAAATTTGATTCATTTTGTTGGCTTGTTTTGATGGATATATATATATATATTATTACGAATATTTTAA
>NW_027115709.1:0-4226 GCF_000696795.3 Halyomorpha halys | reverse complement strand
TTAAGATGTGAAAAGAAAATTAGAAATTGTATATGTATTCTAATTCTCTTGTCACATCTTAAAAGTTGACAATTTATCCTGTAGTGAATTATTATGAAATCAATATTCAAAATACTAAGACTGATTTTAAGGAGTCATTCTGTGAACTGGTCGGCTCTAATAGATGAAGGAATAATGAGATCTCATTTGACCAATTGTGTTCCACTACTCTCATCTACCTGTACATTGCAAAAGGATTCACTGAGTGTACTATTTGTGCCATGTTAATAGCCAACTCCTTTATATAGACATTCTTTTTCTCCTCTTATGTAATACTATTATCATGTTACGCTAACCTTCGCCTCTCCCCTCCTACTTCTTAACTGCCGAAGCAAAATGTGGCAAAACGCCGGATTATGAAAAACAACTAGTACGATTCTTACAGATTTTTGCACGCTGAATAAAATAGTTCCTATGAACTTTATTTCATGTTATAAGCAAAAAACTAAATATGATAAATCTAGATAGCAGGTATCAATGCAAAATTATAGAGTTTTAGAAGCGTTTTTCTCTATTTATATAAAATTTCAATCGCTATATTTTATTGATATCCATCTTATTTGTTTATTAAATCTTTTTTTTTCTTCAGCTTGATTTTTACAATTGTTTGATTGTATGGAAAAGCATGGCTTGCAGTTTTACTGTTATGGATGTTTCATTTATTGCTACTTGAATGGAATATGGTCCGGGTGCGGTAAAAAAAAACTCAAATAGTAGATAATTATACTATTTTATTGAGCCAACGTTTCGCCCCGCGTTGCAGGGCAAAATCCCACGTTGCCACAATCCCAAAATGTTGAAAAATTAAATATAGAGAATTAGATAATAATAGTTTCTCTCTCCTCACCATCTTAATACATAAAAAATAAACATCTTCTTAGAAAATAATTAAGAGATAGAAGATATAGGAGGATATTAGGTAAGCTAACTTAAGAAATTCAGAATCTAGAGCAAAATTAAAAGAAAATTATTATTCTTTAATAAACCTTAGTTTTATTTCAACAATTACAATGACCTTCCACTCTTGAAGGTCTATCGGCCGCCCAACATGAAAGATCTTTTGATTTGGAATGTCCTTGACCCGAAAATGTATTGATTATATGAATGCTATATTATACTTAGATAGAACTTTGTTCAATGCTGCAATAACTCTTGTCAACAAATATATGAAGTGGTGGTGCTTAAACATATTTATTGGGCGGGGGAGGGGAAAAACCTTTTCCCAACAATTTTGTCTGAATTTCTCGACTATATTTGAAAACTTAATTAAAGCCTGATGATAGAGAAAAGACCTAGGAATATTGAGGTAATTATGTCGAAACTTGACAGTAATAATTATCCTTCCTATTCAACCCATTTTTACTTCAATAATAATATCCCAATTAGGGGACCTGATAGCTGAGAGGTTGGGGTGTGTGGCCCAGAGCGCTTAGTTCAGAAGGATGTGGGTTCGAATCCCACTTGGATGAGCCAGAATTTATTTCTCTGGTAAGAGGATGGTACAATTTGTAAATAAATAGTATTATAATATAAATTTAATATCTCCTTGATTTACCATAATATCTTTAATTTGGTTCCTATGTCTTGTTAAATGGGTGAAAATTCCCAATTAATGCTGGTCAATATTTCGATCACGGGCGTTTGAAATGTATAGTAAGTAGTAGGAAGTATTGTTTTAAACCAATATCCTAAACTCAATTGTTTTTGTGTTGACATAGTATAAACTGGCGTTGGATAGAGTGGTTTCAAGATCAAATCGCTCTTTTTACATTTTTGCCCGTTCAATTCGTTCGGACCAAAAAAGTTCCACAAATCATACAAAACATGGATTACTAAAAATCCGCAAAGTTATGCTTGTTTTTGTGAAAGAATTCTTAGCCCGAAGGGAGAGAGCCGGTGAGGGCACAACAGCCAACCAACCATCACCTTCAACTCCTTTCTTTCTCTTGTCTTCTATCTTACGGCTCCTTCTCATCACTCCTTGTATGCTCAACTCCAAAAAGTTGTTTGTTCATCATTTGTTTGTTTTATTTTTTTAAGTCAGGGTTAGATACATATTATATAGATGGAAATATGGCGGAAAGCAATTGTATATTTTGGACTGGAACGAGTATCAATTTCCCTTTAGATCGTATTTCAACCTATCTATATTTGAGATTCATATCAGAGGGCTGTATAAAATAATTATTAAGGAACCTAAATAACCTAAACCAAATAACCAATTCAATTTTACCAATAACTAATAATTGTAGGAAGATAGTCCGGGTGGCCGTAAATAAAGCTATGAGAATAGTAAAAAAAAACTATTTATTGTTAAGGAAGGTTTGGGCGCACTTTACAGGGCTTCGTGAGGGCTAAATAAAAAAAAATATTTTACTAAATAATTCAAAACATTATCCAAATTATAGTCTCAAAACTTTTATTGTTTTTACACGTCCAACGTTTCGGCCAATTCGGCCATCTTCAGGGACAATCTGCTTAATTCACTATGAAACATATTATTTAATATTTTTCCAAACACTTCATACAGGCTATTCTGCCCAGGTCAACACATTTTTATCCAATAAGTCAAATATCCATTAAAATTCACAGTCAAAAATATTTTGTGGTAAAATGAAAAATATTTTTGACTGTGAATTTTAATGGATATTTGACTTATTGGATAAAAATGTTTTGACCTGGGCAGAATAGCCTGTATGAAGTGTTTGGAAAAATATTAAATAATATGTTTCATAGTGAATTAAGCAGATTGTCCCTGAAGATGGCCGAATTGGCCGAAATGTTGGACGTGTAAAAACAATAAAAGTTTTGAGACTATAATTTGGATAATGTTTTGAATTATTTAGTCAAAAATTGCCAGTCTCAAGAAAGAATTTTATGATTATAAAAAAAAAATATGTTAACCTTTAGGAAGTGGAAACTTTCCCAACCTGACTTCCCCCTTTTTCTTAGTTGCCCTCTCTGTTTCAATCTGACAGGTGATTAACACTACATTACTATAGCTCAGCTATGCCATGTTTACTTCACCTTTTTCTCATACCTCTTTACCATATTTACAAACATTTTTAATGAGTATTTTCCTACAATTTATCAGTCTAGATCTGTATTTAGAACTTTTATCAGACCTGGTTTTACTTATTAGTTACTTGTTTCCAGTCCACCTCAGTTCCTTATATTGTTATAATTATTTATTTGTTATATACTTTATAAACATAAGAATTGTTTTGAAATGTTTATTGTTTTAATGTTTTGTTAATTCTATAATGTTTGTATCTTGTCTTTTGACTTAGCCCTAACGAAGCCTTGCGAAGTGGAGCGAAACGTTAGTTAACAATAAATAGTTTTCTTTTACTATTTTGATACCTTAATTGATCGTTACCCAGACTATCTTCCTACAACGTACTTCATACGGTCAACTATCTTCTTTCAATAACTAATAGAATCTTCGAAGAAGGATTAAATAACCTTGTTGGGAACATCTCAGCAATGAAATCTTGGATCATCAGTTGCTGACGAATACGAAAAATGACAATTTCGTATGAATGCGAACTCAAGGTGAAGGTGTCCTTGAACATAACACAATATATAGTTGGTTTGAAAAGTTCAGAAGTGGAGATACGTCATTGAAACGACAGTTCTACAGGCTTAGGGCTACAATCAGTGACAAAAGTTTTTTAATAGCTGTCGCGAGGATTAGAATCAGCATGGGATCAAACAACTGCCTGAAAAATGATTGACAGCAGTGGATTACAATGGGCGATAATCTGAGTACTAAATTTGTATTCCATTACAGAAATAAAAATATAAACTGTTTGTTCAGAACGTTCTTTTTGTTTATTACATATCCCATTAGTTCATGAAAGTGAAGGAAAACAACGCTTCGTGTATTTTAATATACTGTTACGGTAGATATGTCTTGGAATACGGCCAGCAGGGTCAAGGGAAGACCAAGCGATAAGCAAATTAAGGAACAGCTTAGGGCCAAGGATACCAAAGGGCTCCGAAGTGGTTTCAACGTCTCAATTTATTGTGACTCAAAGGTTTTGAAAATAATCGATAAGGTTCCAAAAATTCTCCAAATCAAAAACAAAGTATTAAATTTATGGCTTTTATGTTATACTCTTAGATGTATGTGTTTTCTTGAAACATCTTTCTCGTAAGATTCCGAAATGTTTATCGTTTCGGAT
>NW_027115708.1:0-4028 GCF_000696795.3 Halyomorpha halys | reverse complement strand
AATCGACCTGAGGATCCCTGAGCCCACTCTATCCACCACGTGTGAGGGGTAGAGCAGAGCTCAAGAGATCCCAGCGCATCCCTCTCGCCGCATCACTGGTGATGACCCAGTTTACATGATATTAAGATTTTATTTTTTTTATTGAAAACAAGTTTAAAAGATCTAATTATATCTCATTTTCATATATCAGAGGTGTTTTCTCACATTTTTTGTAACATCTTTACGGATTTTTTTAATCTAAATAAAAGTTTATAAAATAATTTTATCCACCCAATCCGCCATTCTCGCAACAGTGAACTGATTGAAAGTGTTCTATTTCGGGAAGCAATTTCGACTTAAGTGGTGACACATGTATAACAGCCCTATCCACGAATCTGGTATCAGGTATCCAGTATCCAGTATCCGGTATCCAGTTTGCAGTATCAGTCCAGGGCCCTCACCTACTATCTTCATTAGTGTTTCCATTGAATTCATGGTCACAATGTCCTCACAACAACAGTTCTCTCCTCCGTCACTTCTGGTAAGACCTATTATTATTAATTACTGCAGTTATATTTATTTATCAGTTTTAATTGAATTACTCTTGACTATCCTCGAATATAGACGCTACTATTTATATGAATGATTTTTATTTATCATTATATTATATGTAAAATAATATCAACTAAAGACAAATTTAAAAACAATTTTAGATATATTAACATTGATTTTTCTTTATCTATTCGGTTTAATTTTTAGAACAGGATAAAAAATATTGGATAAAATTCAGCTGATGTTCTGATAACATTTTATTTCACGATGCACCTTTTCTTTGTTAACTATGTGAGCTGTATGCATCAAGCAAAGCTTTGAACCAGCTTAAGTGTAAAGGTAAAACCAAAAATTTGATTTTAATTAAAAAAGTTAAATTTAAAAAATAATACAACTTTCAAAACCAGATTATGACCTCATTATTAAATACCTCTTAATTTTTCATTAATGTGACAAGGTCAATTAAAATCTTTTTAGCTGTTATGGAAAATATCGATATCGATTCAATCGGTGGTATGAAGAATTATCACCTGAGCCCTATTTTCGTATAAACGTTATTTTATTTGTATATAAATACTATAACACAAAGCACAAGCATACCTATACTTTTTGTTTAATGATGGGGACGACTATTAGAGATATTGCAATTATTATGAATATTAATATTCATCAAATATTGTTAATAAAGATTTTGAAACAATCTTGGTGTAACAGATATTCTTTGTAAATATTTCATCATTTTGGCGAAAAAGTACATTTCTTCTGTTGTGTTAACTGTAGCTGGGAAAGAAAAAAAAAACAAATTAAAAGATGTTTATGAAATATGAAATTGATATTTATTTTTTTTTAAAACAAATATTTATAATTTACTTATTTAAACGGTCAGATTGATTTCACATATTTGTCGGATTTATACATCTGAATGTCAGAGGATTTTTTGATTAATATCGTTTTTTATCGTGCACCCTTATAGTGCAAGCGCCCATGAGGAGGAAAAATTTAGTTATTTTACCCCAATTTTTTATAACTTTAATGAAAACTATGTTCGATAACTAGTCACAATTGATGAGTCTGCTGAGTATAGTTAGGGTAAATAAAAAAAAGTTGTTGTTCCAAACGTGAACAAAACTTAATTTTTCAATTTGAGCTCCATATCTTTAAAATTATCAATAGCAAGAATTGATCACCATTTAAAGAAGAATAAACTTGCTAATGAGCCCTAATGTAACTATTTATGTTCAGTAGTTCCCCAGATATAGCTTTTCAAAAAGCAACGTTTCATAAAAAGAAAACTGACGCAATAGATGAAAAATAACGTTCTATGCTGGTCGTTGTATGTAAAAACAGAACCCCATCTTATTTGAGAATTTTCTGTGCCACATGGATTGATTAAAAAAAATCCAAACTTTATATTTTCAATAGTGGTCAATAAAGCTGAAAAAATACAATTTTTCATTTCACAAACACTTCGTGAGAAAAAAAAGATTATTTTCCCCTAATATTAAGTCTAGTGGAGAATTGCTATTTTAACATTCAGGAATTAATTTGTTTATTTCATTGTTCTATAGTCTATATCTATTTCAATATATCTATAGTTTGCTATAAAAAAATTAAAGTTTCCAAAATGTTTATGTTTACTCCTTTCATAGTAAAGTAAATACTAATTGAAGTATGTGGTTACATAAAACAAAATCGGCCAACGAATCCTCGACTTTTGCCCAGCCACTGATTAAGCCGATCTAACTTGACTTCCCTTTTGTCACCTGAAGAGATTTATTTTAATATAAACAATTAGAATAACGGAGGGAATATGGCCCAGATCCCGATGGTGGTTATGGAAATCCCAAGAGTTCGGAGTTGTTTTATTTATGAGGTGGTGGCGAACAAGTTTTCATGTGAGTGTCTGTCAACATTTGGCGGGTGGTTTTGTTAATGGATATGATAATATCCTCTCTTCTTTAACAGCCCTTCAGCAGAATGGATTCAGTTATGCACTTAAATTCCAAGCAAATTTTTGTGTATAATAAAAAAAAATCATACAGCTGAGTAAAAAAAAATCTTTCACCTTACACCGTAAGATAAACGTAATTTTAGTATATTGCTTTTGAAAGCTGTTTTCAGATATTTGTTCTTCAGGATGGAAATCCCCTTACTATGTATTTCATATAGGTAAGGGGAAGTACCAGGCTGAAAACCTCCATGATGGAAGGCATAGGTATCCCTATCTTTACCATAGCATAAGTATGGTAAAGTAGGCATACCGAAAAAACTAGTCTTTTTTTAACTTGAGACAGGGGGATCCTCTGGCTCCACTTCTTTTAATATATCATTGGAAGTATGTATTCGCTCAATCAGACCTAATCCAGGAGGGACAATTTACAATCGACTATCTCAACATTTAGCATATGCAGGTGATGTAGTCATTGACGTAAGAACCCGAGCAGCATTTGAATTAGGCCTTAAGAAGAATAAAGAAAGACTGTGTACATGACAACTTTAAGGAAGAGAATAAGAAAGTGGTGTTGAGAGACCACAGTTTCAGTTCTGTAGACCAGTTTAAGTACCTGAGAAGCCTGGTTACAGATTCCAACAAAGTAGAGAGCGGATTAGAGGCCAGGATAGCAGCAGGTAGTAGATGTTATTTCTCACTGTAAAGATATTGAACTTTAGGGCTATTTCTAAAAGAATGAAATTGGTCATTTACAAAAACATCTTAAGGACAGTTGTGATTTATAGGGGAGAAACCCTTGACAAGAAAAGCGGAACAGATGCTCAACTCCTGGGAAAGAAAGGTATTTAGAAGGTATGGGGAGGAGTCTTGGAGAATAGAATTTGGAAAAGAAGAAGGAATGAGGATGTGACGGATCTGTTCTGGGAACCCAACATCATGGCAATAGTCAAAATAGCAAGAATAAGATGGTTAGGACTCGTTGAGAGGATGCACAAAAAAATGGTTTATGGCAAACCAGATCGAAAACGGGAAAGAGGACGTCCTCGGATCAGGTGGCTGGAGGATCTGAAGTTTTTAAATGCTGAAAGATGGAATGATAAAGCAAGAGATTGCTTTTCTACCGTGTAGATTGCTTGTCTGTGGTGGAGAAGTACCGGGTTCTTGCAGGCGTGTAGTGTCCAGTGTAGTGGAATAATGATAATAAAAGGGAAGTACAATCTGACTATTGCAATAATTCCCATGGAAGAGTAATAATTATCACATTCTTTCGTTTTTTTATATTCATTCAACGTTTATTACTATTAATAATTAGAGATGAATAATTTTCTCAAATAAGCAATATTAAAGAATCTTTAAAAAGATGATATTTTTTTATTTTGTGTTGCTCTGAGAGGAACGGCTACAAGACGAAAAGAAACCTTACCAATTCTAGTTTTTATATAAAGATTGACTTCTCTTTATTGACCTGTATTCAGGTATCACGTGTATTATTTTTTCTATATATTTGTTACTGTTTTTATCATTTTTATCTATTATATTTTATGTA
>NW_027115707.1:3901-4492 GCF_000696795.3 Halyomorpha halys | reverse complement strand
TGTAGTGAATGGAAAGTTTAGAGCGTTTGTCAAGTAAGTGTTGTAGAAATCGGAATCTACGAGCAGTTTCTTGTCGTTTCAGTCTTGTGTGTGGAATCCAAGTATGTCTCTTGTCAAGATGGAGTCCTAGGTATCGAATCTGTTCAACAGGAATTAGTGGTGTATTTAGAAAGGATACTGCAGGACAGGAAGGCAGAGGATTACGACGGGGAGTAAAGGTGATCTGGTGGGCCTTTGATATTTAGATCAACAATATGAAAATAAGTAAGTTAGAGTTGAAAATGTCGAAGGCTCTAGCGATATCTATAAGGATGATGCCAATATGTATTTGTGATTAATATTTTCTGTAATAAATAAAATGAAATATTGTATTTGGGGCATAATCAATATCTTTGATATTTTTTTTTAATTATTTATTTTATGTAATTTACAACTGTACAAAATAATACAATAGGTAAATATGTAGTATGTTTCGTATACACTTGAAAATATTGGGAAGGAACCACCCATTGGTGGTACTTCAAGCATTAATTTAAATACGAAGGTCCCGTAGCCATCTTCTTTTCAGACGCCTCGGAGGATTATCAGGGA
>NW_027115707.1:0-840 GCF_000696795.3 Halyomorpha halys | reverse complement strand
GACTCTGAAAACTATTACTTTGAATTAATGTATTGTATTTCATATTAATTCATAACGATATTAATATAATATACGAATTATTTAAATAAAATAAAATAATAAAATTCGACTAATTTCCAATCGATTAATTTCTTATAAAATTGTATCTGTTTTAAACTTATACAGAAAATTAAATTAAATTAACTGTAATTTTTAATGTAAGTAAGTAATACACACAATTTCTGACAAATAATGATAATTCAATTATGAAGGTAATTTTTTGTAAATCGTTACGATTAATACTTTTACAATACCAATCCATACAAAATTATTATATAAGTGTGTATATTGCTTTTAGTTAATAGTGAAATTCTTTTCCTAATACAACATGAGATCAGAGTTGGGCAGGATTACAAGAGGTATTTAATTAAATCATTGATTACATGTTTCATTTGCACTATAATTACAATGACATAACTGTTAATTGCCCCCTAGCACCAAAAAAGTAGTGATTTTAAGACAAATTTACAATTGTGTAAAATCAATTACAATACTGTAATTTTAATTGTGATTCTCCATTACAATTACATTTACATGGATTACAATTACAATTACTCACATGGAAATTCAGTTTATATGAAAATATTTCTTATGAGCAGAAATCCTAAAAGTTAAAATAAATCGATTCACATGTGCTACATCGTAAAATTGAATTTATATTTATTATCATTTTGGAAGTAGATAGTTGACCGTACGAAGTAGATTGATGGTAGTCCGAGTGGCGGTCAATAAAGGTTTCAAAATAGTAAAAGAAAACTATCTCATTGTTAACTAACGTTTCGCCCCACTTTGAAAGGCTTC
>NW_027115706.1:771883-771986 GCF_000696795.3 Halyomorpha halys | reverse complement strand
GTGCTCGCGATATTACTAATCGCGTAACGTAACTTCGGAATCTAAAACTCCCGGGTTTCGGCACCACTTATGATTAAACTGAATCATACCTGTTACCTTTAAA
>NW_027115706.1:771354-771833 GCF_000696795.3 Halyomorpha halys | reverse complement strand
ACTTTCAGCACCCCTTTTAAGAACTCCATCTTCTGGGATCCTTCTGCCTGTCCACACGTCTCCATCATTTTTTCCGTCAGCCGGTTATAAAGGACTAGCAGTTTTTCTTTGAACTCGCCTTCCGACTGACCCGGGGCTCTTCTTTCCTTAAATAAATAGAAAACGTCCTCCTCCGGAGTCCATCTTCCGCCGCCGTACAGTTTCTTGAGGCGAACCTTTAACGTGTCCCAAGGTAATGTCAAGTCACCCTGTACTGCATTCAGAACCCGTCTTGAGATACGACCGACCAGAGAGGCCTCAAGTAGTTTTACATCTGAATCTAGCAGCGTGCCTGTTCCTTGTCGGGTGGTGATTAAACTTTTGATCTGATCTCCGCCCTTGAGGAAATGTTCTAGGTCCCCTACTGTCCCAGTGAAAGGTTCCAGCTGGCTGATTACCTCGTGAATGAACGCAGAGTTCTGCGTTCCTATCTTTAGCAA
>NW_027115706.1:751091-766079 GCF_000696795.3 Halyomorpha halys | reverse complement strand
AAAAATTTAAAACCATTTTTTTGTAAATTTCAATAATTTTGAGCTGTAAAGGGTTAAATATATATTTATCATATTACAATATACATTGTGGCGTATAAGATGGGCGGGCGTTGGATCCCTAAAATATTGATAAGCACTGAACCGACGAATAAACGTCCGAGAGTTAGACCGAAATGTAGATGGGAGGATTGCATCACAACTCATTAGGTAGAGTTGGGTTTGGAGGTTGGACATCGAACCTTCGTTAGGCCTTCATTATTATTATTATCGATTTGCACGGTGATACCTTTACTAAAAGATTTAGTTATACAAAACAAATAGATATATCAGATATGCGATCTAGTAATTGAGAATCAGAACCAGCTATTCGGTCAATTAACACTAATGACCTACCAAAATGAACCGGCCACAACTCACCGTGTGATTTTGCTTTAAATACGAGGTTAAACATCAAGCTGGAATCAGAGGATGGGGTGGCTAATCCTACTCCCCGTCAAAGTAAGAGTGAAGCAAAAACGGTCACGCCCACTCTGCTAATATAGTTTTTATTTATTTAATGTAATTGACAACTGTACAATAAGTAAATATGTTGTATGTTTCATATACACTTGAAAATCTTGGGAAGGAACCACCCATCGGTGGTACTTCAAACATTAATTTAAATTAGAAGGTCCCGTGGCCATCTTCTTTTCAGACACCTTGGAGGATTATCAGGGATTGTTAAGGATGAAAGATTAAGAATTAATGGGTTAGGGATGTTAAGGTCTTTGTGAATGAGTTTATTTGTGACGTAATAAGAAGCATCTAGGATTTTGGATTGTAACGATTGGATGCGGGAAGAATTTGATGGTTTGGTGGAGCCCCAGAGCTCAATTCCATCTGTCCAAATTGGTCTGATTATCGTAGTGTATACTAATTTTTTGTAGTGAATGGGAAGTTTAGAGCATTTGCCAAGTAAGTGTTGCAGTAATCGGAATCTACGAGCAGTTTCTTGTCGTTTCAGTCTTGTATGTGGATGCCAAGTAAGTCTCTTGTCAAGATGGATACCTCCGATCGATACCTAAGTATCGAATCTGTTCAATCTGAACAGGCGTTAATGGAGTATTTAGAAAGAATACTGTAGGTCAGGAGGGTAGAGGTTTACGACGGAGAGTAAAGGTGATCTGATGGGATTTGTCAGTATTTATTTTGATTCTTCAGTTTTGACATCATTCTTCAATAGATGTTATGTGGGTCTGTAGTGTTTGTGATGTATTAGTTGGGTCGTTGTTTACAGACAGTATACATGTGTCATCAGCGTATGTTGTTAGGGCTGTGTTAGGGTGGGTTGGGATGTCAGCGCTGCTAATCTAAAATATAAACTTTAAAGGAACTCTCAAAGGAATATCCTGAGAGTTGAATGTTCCTGGAAATATTTCTAAAAATCCTAGGAATTTATGATTTACGAATAACATAACTAAAATGAGTGAATGGGATACTCTCCCAAAATTTCCAGTACACTATATCTAAGATTTATTCTTACATTTTTTGTCCCATATTGTAACTTAAAACTATTACACATTCCCGATAACATTCCTCTAGAGGTTACACATATGAATTAATATCTTATTGTACATTATTTTCATTGAGTTTTGAAGTGGCAGGAGACCTGGTTCTCTTGGCAAGGGGCTTTCAAATGGTGAGCAATTGTTGTTAATTTAGTTGCTAATGTTCCAACACACGTCGACTATGAATTTAGAAAATCAACATTTTCAGGTGACTGTGTTGGAGTGGACTGGAGGTTAAAACAAAATACTAATTTTAACATGTTGGGATAACAGAAACATATTCGGCATTTTAGCAGCTCACTTTTTACTACATGGCCCTTTAGCGGAAGGAGATTCGACTAAAATCTCTTCAAGGAGACTCTGATAAAACCCTGTGGACTTATTCAAATGGTAGTGTAACTTAACACAAAATAAGTACAACCATATATGTTTGTGGCGACAAAAAAAAAATTGACACTATTTCAAATTCATTGGTTACTCTTGTCGGTTTAAGTATCTGTCAGCTATCACCACAGGATCGTGAATTTCAATTTAAATAGTAGGGAAAGTAATTCTACTATTTAGGAAGAATGAACCATATTTGAGAATAATTTTAGTTATTACAATTAGGATTCAAATATGTAAATCTAATTATTAGTGATTGTGCGGCAGATTGTAATATCTATCAATAAATAAATCTATCAATCAAAAAAAAAAAATTATTAGTGTTAAATGACCGATAAAAACCCAATGCATATCAGACCCAATTAACACATCTCTACTCACAACTGTCGATTCACAAATACAAAATTATAACCTCATTATTTCAACCGCCATTCGCTGATATCACTCCCTCGGGACGATCGGTACAGCTTAGTTTATGTTGATCGCCACGGTGATATAACCAAACGACCCGATCTCACTTATCTCTTGAGTGAAATACTTTTGTCTAAGCTGTCTGAACCATTTATTAGCTTTGAACAATTTTAAAATCTACAAATCCCCACTTTTTTTTAATATTACCTAGCTAAAGATCCTTGAAACCAGGAATATTTACAGCCGACATCTCTAGGCAATAACTTGTTTTTTTTGCCTTTTTAATAAGATAAAATTTAAATTTTTCTATAGTTTAGTGCAACCCAAGAATCTATATTACCTGTACAATAAGGGAAAGGTGTTCCTATAATAAAATAAATATTTTTTAAAACACTGAATCTTTAGAATTTTCTTTTCCATGTTTATCAGTTTATTGACATATTATTTTCCTATTTAGAGCTTCGATAAAAGAAATTAAAGTACACTATGTGAATTTCAAAATTAGTCTATCTCTTCTAATTTTAGTTCTATTTTTTATTATTTATTTAATACCAGATCAGCCTGGTAGGCCTAACATTTTTTTGTAACAATTAATTATGGGGGGGTTAGTCTCATACAAAAGACATTCCTAACTATATACAACGTTATAAATAAAAAAAGAATTAGAATAAAATAATTTTTTTTTAAATATTTATTTATAGCTATTTACAACTGTACATTATAATAAATTTAGATATCTGGTTCGGGCTAGATCGTGGAGCAATATGGGAATATCGTGGGAATATTAAGCTCTTTCTGTATGATGTTATTTGTGACAAAATAAGGAACATTGAGGATTTTGGATTGCAATGATTGGATACGAAAGAAATTCGAAGGTTTAGTGGAGCCCCAAAGCTCAACTCCGTATGTCCAGATTGGCCTTATTACAGTCATGTAGATCAGTATTTTGTAATGAATTGGAAGTTTAGACCGTTTGTTCAGTAAGTGCTGTAAAAGTCGAAATCGACGTGCAGTTTCCTGTCTTTTCAGATTTTTGTGATGATTCCCTGTTTTTCGTTTGTCCAGATGTAGTCCAACGTGACGGATCTGTTCGACAGGGGTAAGATCAACATTATTACAGGAGACTGTTGGGCAGTCGGTAGGTTTACGACGAAGGGTAAAGGTGATTTGATGGGATTTGTTGGAATTTATCTTAATCCTCCAATTACGACACCATTCTTCGAGGGCTGTGATATGGGATTGGAGAGTTTGGGATGTAATTGAAGGGTTATTATTAACAGCGAGCACACATGTGTCATCAGCATAAGTGGTGAGGGTGGTGGTAGGATTGGTTGGGATGTCAGCTGTATAGACGGTGTAGAGGATGCGCCCGAGGATACTACCTTGAGGAACACCAGCGGACTGAGAATAGAGGGAAGAATAGGAACTGTTATAGTTTAATTGGAACAATCTATCGATGAGAAAGGAACGGATGAGAAACTATGTAGAAGGTAGAAATCTATGGAGTTTAAAATAAAATAAATGGATTAAAATAATAATTCTTGATAAAATATAAAAGTAAAGTTCATCACAAAAACAATGACATTTATGAATTTAACAAAATAAATAATTGACTTCTAATGGGGAAAAAAGTAAATTTAAGAAAAAGATGAATAGAAAAAAAAATAAGATAAAATAAAATTTTAGAGTAACGATAACAGAACTGATAAATATAGAACTTATGATAGGTCCTGCAGCAGCCTGGGGGCTTTAGTCTTCGGGTTATTGTTGGGTTGACATAGACGGAAATTTTTTCATGTCAGTTTTTCTTTGTTTTGTTTTTTACGTGGTATTAATTTGAAGTATAATTACATTACTTAGTATCAACCCCATTATTATTCATATATAAATACCCAGATATATATATTCAATACGTTTTTTATATAATATTTATCTACGCTATTACCATTATTTAAATAAATTAAAAAAAATATATAGGGACTTTGAATTGACCAAATATTAAATGATAATTATTTCCTTTCATTTGAGAGACTTAAGGTATTTTGTTCTAATTTTTCTAAAATGTTCTATTATTATTAATTCCATTTGTGTTTATTATATTTATTGAATACATGAATAAATAATATTAAATATTGTTTTAATAAATAACTTTTCATACTGTTATTTTTATATTGTAATTTCATCTAGATTAATTCTCAATCAATTCTTTTTTACACCATCTCTTTTAATGACACATAAATATTTTTTAATTTGTATCTAAATTGATTATAGTTTCAATCTATTGAATTACTATCAATTAATACGGATCTTTGAAGTAATGATGATTAGTGTTTGGCCCTTAAATAGACAAGATTCCTCAATTGGTACTACCGCCAAACTCTCAGCTCATTAATATCTTGAGATAATGAACGGCAAAGTGGCTGTAATTGCACCAAACTGGACTAGTTAGGGAGGGATTTATGGTGCAAATACTTGGCCAATGGTTCTAATATATCAATATATTCTCCAAGTTTGTTTTATTTCATTTTTAAATTTTATTATTTGTTGCGGTTCTCTTAATTTAAAAGATAACTCTGGGTTTTTGTTGACGGATTACGAACAGTGGTTAGTATATGAGCTACCATACAATTCATAATAATCGTCATAATTTTGAATTAAAATCATAAACGAAAACATCAACAAGAAAAATATTTTTATCAGTATTCAATCTAAAAATTAACATTAAGTACTCTAATTTATTTGATTAAAGTAGAAAGTAAAAAAATTAAAATAAACTAATAAAAAAGTTTATAATTTTTTTTTTTTATTTTGGAAAATCAATGATTGACTGTTTGTAATAAGGAAAAGGAAAATGGTCCGGGTGCGGTCAAAGAAAAACGTTTTGCCCAACGTTGCAAGGCTTCATCAGGACTAAAAAAAAAAAGATACCAACACTTATATGATGTAAACATAACTGATCAAAGTAAATAAAAAATTAAAAAGATGAACAATGAAATGTAAAATTAAATAAGAATAATAAAATTACTGAAAACGGAAATAATAACAGATAAAAAAAGAAGTAATATAAAATACAGACAAACTAAAAGAAGGAAAAAGGGGGAATAAGAGAAAAAGAAAGATAATGAACAAGGCAGGAAACAGACATTTACTACATTACATTAATGTTTGAGTTTTTCTTTGACCGTACCCGGAACATCTTCCCTTTTTTATTTATTTTTTTTAAGCTTATAAAAATGCCTGCCCCTTATATTACATATGATATAGGTTCTATGGTGGCACTAAATCGACAAAGAGGGGGTTTGAATATTTTTTTACTTATTGGTATCTTTGTATATCTAAAAGTCAAGAAACATTTTCTTTTCTACCACCATATTGATTTTTTTTTCAAACATTAAAAAAAAAACCTGATCAATTTATAGAATATTTCATACAGAAGCAGGAATATAATTTAGGTTTTAAAAGATAACAATAAATAACAAAGTGGTGGGCGGAAAATTGAAAAGCTTAAAGTTTTCACTCAGTGCTATCTATATTTAAAACTATAGACCGCAAGTATAAGAAAACATTGTAAAAAAAAAAAAAGTCAATAACTTATCATTCAATGCTTGGGAAATTCAAATAATATCCTAATATTTTTTTATTTTATTTTATTTTTTAAATTAAATAATGTTAATAGTATAGATAAATATGATACAAACACATTAAGAAAGAATATATAACAATGTGCTAGATACACAGTAATGGATACAATAGTTTAAATTGAATACAATGAATGTCAAATGGCATTTTAACAACAGATTTTTCTGTTAAAAGTAGTCAGTAACAAGAATATTCAACAATTAAAAAACATTCAAAGTAAATCCACTCAGTAGAGGAATTGTTCATTAAAAGTTAATACATCCACTTTTAAAAGTAAAGGTTTTTTGACAAATTAAAATCAGATACCAGTTTTTATTTTTTTGTTTTCAAAATTTTAACTTATCTACATGAAATATTCTTATAATAATCTTTAAATAATAACATTCCAAAAATGGATATATTGAATTTTGATAGAAAACTGCTAAATTAATTATTTTTATTTTTTTTTTTTTTGAAGATGAATTCTGATGATAAAAGAATGACTCACACCAATTTTGATCTAAACGACTTCATTGGCAGGTTACCACTGTATCATAATAATTGAGTAATTCAGATCAATACAAGCAATCTTACGTTTAATATCCAATATATTTACCAACGAAATAATTAAATTTATTTTTACTAATTACAATATAGTAAAACGAAAAATGAATTATGAATAAGTAAAAACAAATTTAATTTAACTCATTTTGAAACGCCTATACACCATCCTAGATTCCAGTCATATAATCCCTGATTGGGGTTTCCGCCCAGTTTGGATTCCGAACATCCAACTCCACTATATAGCAATTTTATCGTGTGGGGGACGTTGTCTCGTCTTCTTTGGAGCGCGGAATGTGCTGCGCTAGTCTTCGAAGTAGAAGAGGCTTTTGATCGCGTCTGGTACCCGTGACTGCATTACAAACTCCATAAATGCTTACCTCCAATATACTTTCTCATCATTCGTTCCTTTCTCGTTGATAGATTATTCCTAGTAAACCACAATAGTTCCTATTCAACCCTCTATTCGCTGTCCGCTGGTGTTCCTCAAGGTAGTATCCTCTGTCCCATCTTCTACACCGTCTATACAACTGACATTCCAACCAATCCTAACACTATCTTCACCACGTATGCCGATGACACATGTGTGCTCGCAGTTCATAATAACCCATTATTATATCTCAAACTCTCCAATCCCATATCACAGCCCTCGAGGAATGGTGTCGTAATTGGAGGATTAAGATAAATTCCAACAAATCCCATCAAATCACCTTTACCCTTCGTCGTAAACCTACCGACTGCCCTACAGTTTCATTTAATGTTGTTACTCTTACCCCTGTCGAACAGATCCGTTACCTTGGACTACATCTGGACAAACGAAAAACAGGGAATCATCACAAAAGACTGAAAATACAAGAGACTGCACGTTGATTTCGACTATTACAGCACATACTAGACAAACGGTCTAAACTTCCAACTCATTACTAAAGACTGATCTACATGACTGTAGTAAGGCCAATCTGGACAAATAGAGTTGAGCTATGGGGCTCCACTAAGCCTTCGAATTCCTCTTGTATCCAATCCTTACAATCCAAAATCCTCAATGCTCCTTACTTTGTCACAAATAAAATCATACATAAAGACCTTAATGTTCCCTATGTAACCGATCATTAATGTCATTAGAGTACCAATGGGTAGTTTCTCTACACGCTTGTAACACTCCATTTTAACTAAGCTCAAATTTACTGAATGTATTATATAATATACCGTAGTAAATTTCCATAAAGATATTTTTAAAAAATAACTATTAATCTTACTATTTATCATTTTTTAATCAGTACAGGTACCTCAACCATTTATTAACAAAAATATAAAAATAGGAACATCTTTAAAAATATCATTCTCGAATAAGCTTTTTCAATTATTACATTAGTAATATCTTAACAAATTATAAATCAGGTTTAATAAACTTAATGGATCAGCTGACTGTTCAAGAAACTATAGCAACTAATGCCGGGCCGCAGGTGTCGTATTAAGATAGTAAATAGTTGTGTAATTAAGTTGGACCTTGAAGACGAGGAATAAGTTTAAAGTAAATGGAACTCATCCCCTCTAATCAGGGAGCTGAGAGTATCTTTTAATTGTATTAGCTCTTCACAAAGTCCATTAAAAAAAAAAATCTAAATTAAATAATATTAAAAATAACATAATATGGGGCCATGTTGTGATTACTAAAACAGTAATTGTATTTAATAACAATGTAAAATCTTTTTAAATATTAAATAATTAAAACGTAGATATAAATGCTGTGAGCTAAACATATAAGTGAGATAAACTACCGCAAAGGCTGGGATAGATATGTCAAGGTTTGTAGTATATTAGTAATTACTTCTAGGCCGACGATTAGATGTGCGAGAGGTAGACCAAGGCGTAGACTAGAAGATTGTGTTATGTCTATCTATGTCAAACCTTGCTGATTTCGATTGGAAGATAATTAGTTAACCGTATATGATGATTAAAGTAAAACGATCCGGGTTGTGGCCAAGAAAGATAACTAATTGCATTGACAGGTCATCTGAGCACAGTCCAACTATTCCGATGAGGATAAGACTTAGCTGATATCAAAGGCCATTTAATTATATATTCACATATGCTGAGTTTAATCAAAATCGAACTATTTTCCAGAAAATCGGAAAAAAAGTGAAAATCTATTATATATAACATTGCACTTTGACCCACCGATTATATCGAAAAATTTGCAATCACAATCCAAGTAAATAACTGCCTCAACCCGTCATTGGTTGCTGCGAGAGAATTTCTCTCATGTTAATCGTTTTCCGGATCAGGGTGCTGCTGGAGGGAGACTGTGGTTTCCATATTCCTGGAATCTTACTATTATTTATTTATTTATCACCCTACCCTGCCTATTAGACAATACGGGTGTTCGCAGCAGTGGGTACAACTCATTGCTGCATATAACAAACATTAAATAGCTGTGATGGAATCTGCACGCAGTCTCTTCCTTCTATACCTCGCCACCTTTCTCCCCCCCCCTCCTCCCCCAGCACTCTAACAGCTCTGAGTAAGCGTCTAGCCCAATTTCCCTGACAATATACCCTTCTCGTGAGCCATTTTCTCACGCGCGACTGAGGCTGCATTAAAAATATTCAAGTTGTGAGGATTTTTCTCACGTGCGCTAAGTGTATTTAATCCATAACATTTTTTTTTCTGAAGAGGAAGTAACTTCATTAGGTACATATTATTTACTATGAATTTTATATTAGGGTGGTCCTTATAACAAAAATTTGTCTTTTCATGTTTTCACTTGATCACTGGGCCACACCCACTATTCACGGGACATTCTGTCCCAGAAGAGGGAATGAAAAACAAAAAAGAATTGCCACCGGTGCAAAAGACCGATATATCCCATTCATACGGTGTTCACTTGTACCAGTTGAGCACAAGAGATTTCTTCAAACTTTTTTTTTTAAAGATTAGTGTTATGTTCATATAATATGATATATCTGTATTTAATTTTCTTTTTATAACTTTGTCAGTCTAAAATATCATTTTATGTTTATAACTATTTTATAATTGTGTTGGACCTCAAAACAAGTATTTTGGTCAATAACGTTTCAAAGTCGAAGTTAAATTTATTCACGGCCGCAATAATTTCCCATACTATATATTCTATATGTAGGTAAGTGAAAGTTAAAATATATTATGAATGTAATGAGTGATGAAAGAAACCCCCAGCACCTACGCTATTAGTATATAGTGTCAACCAAGATCAGTCAACTAAGTAGTGCAGTTTGGCACATGAGAAGCTGTATGTATAATTGTAAATGAGTTTGCAATATTACTGACATCTTTGAAGAAGACACGATAGGCATTAAAATTATATATAGACCTAATCAACATTATTGGAACTTAGCAACCAATAATGTCATAAAACACTCGTAAAATACGAATGGAAATGAAGTAGTTTAAGAAAGTCCTTGATCGGCGTTATAATTCAAACAAAATAAATTAAACAGCATTATTATTTTGATAAATTATAAAATAAATTGAACCAATATTTTACACAAATCGCTTAGACTTTATTAAAAATTAAAGGTTAATATTAATTTAAAATATTCAAGAATGTATTCCGAAGGGAATAAGAAACAGTTTGTTTTTTTTAAATTACGTTTAGGGTAAATATGATTAGGTTTATTTTTTAAAAAAACAGAGAAGCAATATTGAACTTCCTTTCACGACTTCACATGTAATGACGAATTCTTCACATACTGGCAGAGAATTCAAATATAAGGTGAATAAGGAAATTTCTGCTAAGGTCTGCAGCCGACAGCCTTTTCAAGACATCACAATCGAAGTTGCAAATAGTAAGATCATAGAGAAAATTAGAATTTGTGTGAGAAATATAAATAAATTGTTAAAAATAAATAAATATATTTCCCGAGTTATGTGAACAATGGAATAAAATAAATTATTTTCACTTTATTTTCATTAAGTATTACAAAGACGCATGTGAAAAGAAATGGAATTGGAAATGGAACAAGGAAATTAAATAAACCAAGTATATAAGGAAGAGAACGAAGACAACTGAGATTACAATCGAAAAACTAAGAGAAAAGAAACACTTTTATTTAATAAACTCTTGATCTAAAAAAAAAATACGATGATCCATAGAAGTACATTTTTGCTCTCTAGATGATGAAAACTGGAATAGTTAAGGTTTATCCTCGACGAAGAACCGTCTGGCCAAAAATGGATATCTATGTAGTCCTCAAAAGTCATAAAAAAAAAGAGTAAGGTTGACTAGAAAAATTGATAAATAAAACGCTTGATAAATAAATAAAATACTGAAATGCCAGCACGAAATCGAGAAAGATGGGAAAGTCTTGCTGGAGTCCTAAAAGTTCATGGAGGAGTGGAAAGACACAGATTGATTGATTTACTGAGACTGGTAACCGAATTTTGCTTTCTAGGTCCTTTCCAAAAGTTCGATCACTTTGAGGAGCAGCAATCTTAGTCAAATCAATTAAATAATTATCCAAAATAATAATATAATAAATAGTGAAATCAGAGTAAACTAAAATTAATGATTAATAATTAATTTTAAAAAATAACTTGTAAAAATAAATTAAAAACTCTTTTAAGTTATGTTGTCTATCATTCGGCTAATGGTAAAAGTGATCAAGTCACCTTGAAAAAATATAAATAAAAAAGTGGTATCAAAAATAGTACAGGTCACTTTTACCACCACACCAAGATTGTATAATGATATCATAATTGAAATCTGAGGTTTCAGCAGGAATGAGATTTATTTTAATTATATAAAAATATATTTATAGACAACCATTTTATAATTATCATCGAAAGATATAAATTTTCTTCAATTTGACACTGCCTTTTTAGGTTATGAAAGTCAAATTCATAGAACTTTGAGTTAAACAATATAATAGCATAGTCATAAAACATATGAAAATTATTTAAACATGGATACATGTTTTACATTACCAGTCTAATTTTATTTTTTTCCCAGTCTGCTTGATTCTAGGTTCTTTCTAAAAGTTCGACCACTTTGAGGAGCAGCAATCTTCGTCAAATCAATTAAATAATTATCCAAAATAATAATATAATAAATAGTGAAATAAAAGTAAACTAAAATTATCGCAATCAAAACATCCCAATATGTATAAGTATTTCTGTGTTAGATGTATTAAATAATTAGGTGTTTACTATACTGATTTGAAAAAATATTAAATTATTTAAAAAGTTGTAAATAAACTAATCTATAGTAATAAAATATTAAATTTAATGGGAATTAATGCACCGACATCATAAAATTCAAAAAGTTAATAATTGCGTTTTTAATGATATTATCAGAGCTGCCTCATTGGAAGTTCGGTTATTCATGAACAGTTTCCTTTCTAGATTAATTGGGATAGGGCCAATGGAACTAAGCCTCACTGAAAGGCGGGATGGGGCTGGGCGAAAACATCCATTCAGTTCCTATAATGGCAGTAGTTCCTGGAAGAAGTTTAATGTCCTATCTCCCTTGTTCTGGGGACTTGGAAATTCCAGAATTCAGATGACTAAAATATCAACTAAAATTTTAGACACTAAATTACTAAAAAAATAAAAATGGCATTATTAATATAAGCTATCTAATTATCCTTTTTAGTTTCCAAATTCAAGCGCGTATTACATAATCTCTTATTAGGCGAAAATAAATTTTGTTTCAGCACTACGAAAATCATATTTAACTTTTATTGTATCTGGACAAACGGAATTGAGCTATGGGGCTCCACTAAACCATCTAATTCCTCTCGAATCCAATCCTTACAGTCCAAAATCCTTTGTAAAATCCTTAGTGCTCCTTACTTTGTCACAAACCAAATCATCCATCAGGACCTCAATGTACCCTATGTTGCCGATTTGGCCAGAAACAGATACCAATCCGACCATAATAAACTTCCAAACCAACTCGTTTCTAACCTGGCTTCTCCTTCACTACCTAATAATCCCCCCAGGCGTCTGAAAAGAAGATTTTCTCGAGATCTTCTCCTTTAGAAATGTTTTTGGAGTTCTATCAATGGGTAGATTCTCCACATGTTTGTATCATGTCATAATATAACTTATAGGAAATTTACTTGACGTGTATATATGTATACAGTTATAAATAACAATAAATAAATTATTAAAAAAAAAAAAACTTTTATTGAAAACGCAATCTTTTCTTCTGAATAAACCCTTTTTCAACCTTGGATAGGTTAATATATAAATTACCAGATGACCACCACGCCCTAAACGTAATTAATACAACAGCTTTACGAATATTTAATTTTAATTTAATTAAGATTATGAGTTTAAACCATAAAAGAATTACTTAATTATCAATGAACACTGATTTTATGGTGAACCTAGACACGAATGAGGATTATTTCAATTGACTGATAAACTAATCTGTCCATTAATTAATAACGGATTGTTTAAACTACAATAGTGATCCAATTAAGGCAATATCCGATCGCGCCATTGAATAACTTCAGCGGTTTAACCTAAATGTCTTATGTGGAAAGCTAATTATTAGACGTAAGGTTCCGCAACTACACCATCACTGAAGTCAGAGATAAGCAGACTGAAACGAAGCCAGTGTCAACACTATCTGGAAGCACACCAAAGACTTCAAGCTAGATTAATTTACACGTCCTGGAAATCGTGGAGATAGCAAGTCATATCATTAGTAAATAGTTCTTGGAGCCTCCAGGATTTGCACGTATACCATATTTCCTTTTTTTTTTTTTTAAGGTATAAAGACAAACTGGTTTTCAATTAAAAAATTAAATTAAATTATTATATTTTAAGACATGAGTACTTCCCTAGGGTGCATGCATACCAGCTACATTCTTTTGTGATTATTTTTGCGATATTACCGGTGTGGAAACAGAATAAATAGCAATACACAAAATAATAATTAAATACTTATAGTATATATTATTATTATTATGAGACTACGGTCCTGCAAGAACCCGGACCTCCTCCACAACAGCCACCCAATCTATACGATCTCTTGCTTTCTCCTTCCATCTGCCAACCTTCAAGAGCTTCAAATCCTCCTCCACCACAGCCTACCAATCTACACGGTCTCTTGCTTTCTCCTTCCATCTGCCAACCTTCAAGAGCTTCAAATCCTCTTCCACAGTCCAGGGATCTGATCCGGGGACGTCCTCTTTTCCGTTTTCCATCTGGTTTGCCATAAACCATCTTTTGGGTATCCTGTCATCGGGCATCCTCTCAACCATCTTAATCTTGCACTTTTAATTAACGCCACGATGCCCTTACAAATTTATCAGTTCCTCATTCCTTCTTCTTTTCCAAATTCCATTCTCCGAGACTACTCCCCATATCCTTCTCAATACCTTTCTCTCCCAGGAGTTGAGCATCTGTTCTGATGTTCTTGTCAAGGGCCACATTTATCCCACATAGATCACTACTGACCTTACGATGGTTTTGTAAATGACCACTCTCATCCTTTTAGAGTGAGCTCTAAAATTCAGTATTTTCTGCAGTGAGAAATAACATTTTTTCCTGCTGCTATTCTGGCCTCTATTTCGCTCTCTACTTTGTTGTTATCAGTAACCAGGCTTCCCAGGTACTTAAACTGGTTTACAGAAGTGAAGCTGTGGTCTCCGAGCGTCACTTTACTATTCTCTTCCTTATCCTCTCTTGAGCTTTTCATGTACACTGTCTTCATTCACTTTAAGGCCCAATTCATATGCTGCTTCTTCGAAAGTAGTATATATACTCCACCTAATTTCAGTATAACTGAGATAAAACCATCGCAAAGGCTGGGCTTAGATGCCTTTTGGAGTAAATTAGTGATAAATAAACGTTAATCACTTCTAACCCGAGAAATATCGGAGTGGTAGACAAAGGCGTAGGTTAGAAGATTACATTACTAACTATTAATATTTCAGTGGAAAAAAAACTGTATCTCGAGAACTATTGGACGTAAATAGCTCTATTAGAGCTAATATTTCAGCAAATTTACTCTACTTTAAATGAAGTTCTGTTATATTTTCTAGTGTTGTTGGTAGTTTTTAAGATATAGAGCTCCGAATGAGAAATAAATTATTTTTAACGTTTTGAAAAAGCCGCCATTTTTTATTCCCCCTACCTATACTTAGCAGACTCAACAATTTTGACTAGTAATAATACATAGTTTTCATTAAATTAATCAAAAATTGGTGTGAAAGAACTGACTTTTTTCTCCTCTTGGGCTCTAGTACTATCTGGTTCACAAAGTTTTTTTTTCCTTTTTTCTAGCCTTCCAATTTTTATTGTTAACAAACTATTGTCATACAAACATGTTTTTTAAAAATTTATTTATGAGAAATATTAATTTTTTTTTCATACCCTCCTGTCAAGCTTTTAGTGGGTATTTGCTACGTACATATACGAGGTATTCTATATATATAACTGGGTGTGAAGGAAACCTTGGATTGCCAGAATATTTAAT
>NW_027115706.1:737828-750993 GCF_000696795.3 Halyomorpha halys | reverse complement strand
TCATATATATAACTCAATTCATTTTCTTCGAAACCCCTCAATTATCTGATTCCATGAAATTCATCATATAAAAACTTATTCGGTCCTTAAAATAAATTTTCAGCATTTGAAGGAGAAAAAAAGTATTTCACTTTCTCTCCTAATTGTGGAGTGAGTGAGATCATTACGTTCCCTTTATGAGGTTAATTTTCAAAGGGCTTGACTGAATTTAATACCCTATTCATTTCTCTAAATAGGACTACCTAACGAAGTCTAACAAGCCTAATTTCATGATCTTGTAACGATTAACGTTCTTCAAAGTAAAAAATGTAATTTGGGTAATTCGAGACAATGTACATAGCTCTAAATAACTACATATACAAGTAAATAATTATAACATAAATTTACTAATTTACATTTTTTAAGCGACATCTAAATTTGTTTAAAATACAAAATTATGGTTAGTATATACATATATAACTTATTAGATGTTACACTGAAAAAAATAAATAAATAAAACTAATAGAGAAATAAAACGCACAAATCCTGGAATATTACTGCTTTATTGTTATTATTATTATTATCTATTCATTTTCCTTATATACTTTCTTGGTGTTTGTTTATATAGAAAATCAGGATTAAAGTTGAAAATATACCTGGTCATACCACAACTCCCTCCTACCTGTTTATGAACAAACTTCTTAAACCTTTACAGAAAAAGAAGAAATTGATAACAGAAAAGGGTCATAAAATTAAAACTAAAATGCTCTCATCCCACCAAAATACCTTTCACCGTTTTATTGGGATTTGAGCCGTATACCAGAGTAGGGATGCACGACGCAAGCGAGTAACTTGCAACATCGTGATCATCCAGTAGATTTTAAAATTTAATAAAAAAAAAAAAAAAAAATTATTTTGTTTTTCTAAAATAAAACCCTCTATACCTATTTAATATAGTTAACAAAATTACTATTCCAAAAATACAATTTTTAAATAAAATGGAAGTCCTCTTACAATTGGCAATCTGAAAGTTCTTATAATTTTGGAACCTAGGATATTCTTATATGTTAGGTTAAAGTTTTTTTATGTGTGTGTATGTTAGGTGCCTATCCAGCATGACCCTGACAATCAATATAGTCCACCAAATCAAAATATCAATATAGTTAAATCTCCTATGTAAAATATGTGCCTAAACCTAAGTATAATATGCATTTTTTTTCTCAAAAGCAATATCATAATATTATTAATCAATTATACAAAATAACAAAATAATGAGCTTCAAATTATTCAATAAATTTGTCATTTAAGAACAAATAAAGTGTCAATTGTTAACTAGGTTATTCTTTCTTGTTATATAATGCATCATTTTATTTATTGGTGATCCCATCATTTCTCAATCTTAAAATTAAGCTAGAATCTAATCAAAAACACAAAAATCTAAGAGAGCGTTTTCGACATTTCCTAAGTAAAATATTTTTAGAACAATTAAACAAAATGTTTTAGTTTTGAGGGGTATCGCTTGATATATCATGAACAATAAACGCTAAAATGAGCTATCAAACATCCCGCCAGCATTATGTGTTGTAAATCTAGTTTCCTGGCACCCAGGACTGCTATACAAGATCCGTAAATTCCTACCCCCTACATACTTCCTCATTATCCGTTCTTATTCATACCGGCGCTTATTCATCCCTATTCCGTCAGTCTGCTGGTGTACCTCAGGGTAGTATCCTTGGTCCTATCCTTTATACAGTTTTCACAGCTGACATCCGAACCCATCCTAACACTATCCTCACCACGTATGCCCATGATACATGTCTATTGTCTGTGAACAATGATCCTTACATTGTATCTCAAACCCTCCAATCCCACATCACCATCCATGAAGAATGGTGCCAAAATTGGAGGATTAAAATTAATTCCAATAAATCCCACCAAATCACATTTACCCTTCGTCGTAAACCAATGACTTCTTGCCCTACAGTATCCTTTAATAATACCCCACTTATTCCTATCGAACAGATCCGTTACCTAGGACTGCATCTCGACAAACGAATGACATAGAATCAAGACATGAAACTGCTCGTCGATTTCGACTATTACATCATTTACAAGACAAACGGTCGAAATTGCCAATCCATTACATAAGACTGATCTATGTAGTCATGTGACTATTATAAGACCTATCTGGACATATGGAGTCGAGCTTTGGGGCTCTACTAAACCATAAAATTACTCCCAAATCCAATCCTTACAGTTCAAAATCCTTAATGCTTCTTACTTTGTCACAAATCAAGTCATCTATCATGACCTCAATCCAACATATGGGACGTTGCCGATTTGGCCAAAACCAGATATCATTCCTTCCATGGAAAACTTCGCAACAACCCAAATCCACTTGTTTCTAACCTGGCTTCTCCTTCATTACCTAATAATCCTTCCAGGCGTCTGAAAAGAATATGCCCTCCAGATCTTCTCCTCTAGAAATGTTGTTGAAGTTCTATCAATGGGTAGATTCTCCACATGTTTGTATTGTCACTATGTCACCTACAGCAAATTTAATTGTTGTATATATGTTATACAGTTGTAAATAACAATAAATAAAGGATTAAAAAACAAAAAAATCGACTAGCACGTTGATGACTCAAAACAGAGTAAAATTCGATTGTTTTATATATTTTAAAAGGATGTATGTTAAAAAATAATTTAAATATATTTGTAATGTATTTAGTTGGTATTATGGACTACACAAACAAACTATAAAAATATGAGACATAGAGGTCTAGACCTCATGCGAATTCATATGGAATGAGTAATAATAAAATAAAATGGCTAAGTCATTGCATAAGAACATTTTGGACTGTGCTACAACAATAAAACAGACTACTTTATAAAAATAAAATCATATTGCAAAGAGAATGAAGGAGAATGGTGAATAGAGATTGAGAGAAGGAAGAGAGGAGACCGCACTCAACTGCCCTACAAAATTGATGGAGTGGATTGATGAATATAGGAAGCACGCCAAGCTATAAAATCCCCGAATAAGGATCATAAAGTGTGTTCAAATAGAGAAGAAAGTGAATAGGAGGCCCTCGACGGCAAATAGAGTTGGATATACATCGATGCTTTTCAATGCTATCAGTAAATCGAATCGAGCTCTATCCAGATTATCAATGTAACCAACTTAAGGGTCTTTTGCACCATTACTGCTGAATAAATGGCAAAAGCCACTCAGATTTGAAAAGAGATCTTCTACTATATACATGTGTGTCATTAATTGCACTGTGGAACCGACATCAGCCGGGTTCAATCAGAATCCTAAGTATTTGTAGATTCTATTGTTTTGATTGCTTGTAACTTTTATCTTATTTATTATTTTTTTTATTCTAATTTGAAAACCACAGCAGGTTCACTTAATTACAACATGCTTTAGGCCACAAAAAATAAGTTAAATAAAATATAAAATAATCGATCCACTAGAACCCATGAAGGGTCATGGAATCAGTACTCCACAAAGATAATTTTTTTATAATGGTAATTACGTGCAAGTAATGATACATAACTAAATTTTCTGCTCAGAGGTAGGTACAAGAGCTTACCTTTATCAGCTGCTCCACTTCCATAATTTAATATTATTTATGAAGAAAGATTAACAATAAGTGTTATTTATTTTTTTTTCGGCCAAGACTCCCATTGGAGTCCTATGCTGCCTAACCATGGTTGGGGGTCAAAGTTCTTCATTTTGTGGGACCGCCACTCAACGTCCCAGGCCGAATTCGAACCGGCACCGCCAATAGACATCAAATTGGTAAGACTGTGTCTTAACCACTGAGCTACGGGCGGCCCAATAAGTGTTATATGTGTGTATTATAATCAAAAACTGTGTGAAAAGTTGATAAGATCTAATTTTTTATAATATTTTATAGATTGGATCAGATGATGGAGAAATGTTCGAAATGTTGACAATGAATAAAGAAAGAAGTTAAATTAGAGAGGGTTTTTGATTGATTAAATTAATAACACGCCTGACCTGAGTGTATGAAAGGCTATAAATAGTTTGTTAATATAATAGTGATAGTGTAGATCGATCGAAAATTAAAAGTTTTGAAAAAATAGGTAACTAAACATAAGTTTTGGTAAGCTTATTAATAATTAAAATGATTCTCCATTGATTGATTTTTTCAACTTATAATTAATGACCTGGGCAGAATAGCCTGCAAAACATTTTTTGAAATTTTTATGTGAGATGAGAAATCATATTTGAGGTATGTTATATTATTAGTAATAATGTTATTGTTATAATTGTTACAAATGAATGTATAATAAGCTGTTAAATGAGTAGATTGTCCTTGAGGATGGCCGAAACGTTGGACTATTGGTATAATAAAGAGTGCTGAGACTAAACAAGGATACCATTTGATTTATTTAATAACTAAATCATACTTTTGAGAAAAAATCACTTGAACGTTAGACCAAAGCAAATGCAAAAAAGTAAACCCAATTAATTTGGCCCTTTTCCAAGCTGTGCTTCCTCAATAAGAGAAGCGGGAAACAAGGGCTTCTTAAACGAAAGTAATCCTCCAAAAGGTGGAAATTAAAAAAAATAGAGGATCAGGTTTCAATTATTTATTTATTATTATTTTTATTTTTTTAAAATAAAATATCAGCTGGATGACTGGAAAACCTAATTCAAAAGTAATACAGGAGTTTTAAATAAAGGTACTAACATTCCATTGATATTATTACAACTGCGTAGACACATTTCTAAGTTTAATAATACTTTTAGTTACCAAGGTACTAAATAATAATTATAGCTCAATGTTTGAAAGTAATTCTCTTAAAAAACATCGAATTGGATATTGGCCCTTTTTTTTCTATAAATTCCTGTATTTCATTACTTTTCTAACAACATTTAGATATAATAGAAGATTTTGTATAGTTTTTAAAGTTATTGCAATGTTGTTGGTTTATTTTCTTTGCACCAGATAAATTGTTATATATAAGCAGATGTATAATTGAATCAAATTAATTTAAGTAAATATAATTTTTTTTTTAGAAATTAAAAAAGTTACATCACAAATATAATTAAAAATTATCTTATTGATTTCATAAACTTTTCCCAGATTTTATCAGAGCCCCGCTCATTATCCTTATCCTTTAACACAACCTCTGTTAAGCCCAATATACTTAGTCCCATAATTCCCCTAAAATTCTGGAAATGGCCTGAATTTCAAATTTATGCCAAATATTTTATAAGAATATTTCTTGTTTTCGGTCCTTCTTGATAATTGTTTAAAAATTCATTTCTCAGTGACAAAAATAATAATGACCTGTTAGGACTTGAAAATTAAATATTTTTGTTAAAAGAGGATTGAACCTCAAAGTCAGGGAAAGTCAGCAACAGAAAAATATTCAAAACTTAAAACATACTTTTACTGTTACAAGGCTATTTTCAAACTTTCATTTTCAAAAAATTTTTTTTTTAATTTATCAACTTTAATATAGTTTTTTTCTTATGCCGGATTAGGTGGAACAATGGTCCATTTCCCAGCTGGCAGCCCACAGGTGCAATTTTCTTCACAATTCGTCGTTGTTGACGTCAAAAAACTTTGTGAATAGTTAGGAGTGGGTTTGACTCCAATACCATAAAGATGGGCTTGGACTTTGAAATATGGGGTCCCATGTTCCAAAGATTTAAAAACGGCAATTTAAACTTTTATTGTGCTTTAATAAAAAGTTAATGAACAATAAAAATTGCCTAAAACGTAAGTTGTGAGCGAAATTTTTCGACTTTGAGAAGATATTTTTTTTTTCATATCCTCCATGAATACACATCTTCCACTACCGAATAAAGTAAAAATAAAGTAATTCTAGATCTAACCGGTTAGAACTTACGCGGTTTTACACTTTTGCCAACGATATAATGTTTCACTTTAATTATAGTTTTCTTCATTTGGAACAAGATTTCAAATAAGGAAGCTTTGTAATTGACTAAAAAAAAGCTACAAGATGAAATGAAATTAATAGATTACTGGAACGGGTTTTTTTTTCATAATCGGCACTAATTTCATAGGTCACCCAAGGATGATCCTTGGACCTCTTTACAATCCGTCATTGCATTTTAAAAAGTCCAGGACGAAAGAAATAGAGTAATTAACAAATAATAATCATTATATAGACTTCAAATTAACATAAGCAGGGACTCAAAGGTACATGGGGCTTGTTAAAACAGTAAATTCCTGTAACCTCTATGACAGAAAATAACCTTTTTTTTTTAATATTTATTTATTACAACTGTACATTATGATGCATTTAGTAAATCTGATCTAACAACCTATAATTTTAAAATTAATCATTTATAATTTCACCTAAAAGTAAATAGGCCTCTTGAAATATTGCTTATAATTGGATAAGGAAACGTTACTGTTGGATTGAAATGAGAGGACAATGCAGGAAGCGAGCGGATCTGTCATTTCGACAGGGACCATTGGAGGGAAATGGCCGTCACCTCTTCTCCCCATTATCCGTCGGTTACAAAACCGCCTTTTCAGCTATCGCCAACGGAGCCAAATCCTTTTGAAATTTATTAGCACAATTTGGGAAAAAGGTTTTTAAGCGGAGGAAGAACAGAGACTTATAGGGTCCCGTGAACAACCTATCACGGTACTCAGCAATATCAGAGTTTGGCAGTATGACAGTATAGGTTTTTTTAATGACTGTATAAAGGGATTTCATCCATATCTAAGAGAAATATATAACTTCTTATCACATTCCAGTTATTTATCAATGTCGAATTATTCGATCAGTTTAGCGAGGTCAGCTGGAACAGTGTGGATGATGAATTACAAATTGCTGGGCACCTTTATGATTGATTGATTCATTAACGTTGTTTTCCTCCTAAAAAAATATCATACCGAACTATTCATCTAGTGAGACCATTCTACCTGCCAATGTATTTTCACATGATTAAAATAACAGTTAAATAAATATTGAATATATAAATGAATGAGAAGTGCGATGAAAAAAAAAAATACTAAAACAACTAAAAATATGTTTAAAATGTAAAATAATAAGATGACAGTAAAGATAACTAAGGTTTGGTTAAAAATAATGTAAATATGTGTGAAAAATTTATAAAGTAAGTTTTTTATTCAAGTAATTTAAAAAAAAGTAAAAATGAACAAAAGAAATAAAAAAACAAGTATATAAAATATAACATAAAATATTAGATTTAAAATGAACAGAAGACGTAAAAATAGATATAAGAGAAATAAAAAACAAAAATATTACAACCTAAGAGACGGAAAAATACAGTAAGACTAAAGGTCAAGTAACAAAAAAAAACAAAAATAGATCATTTTTTCAAAAATTTCAACAGACCAATTACAGAGATTGACAAGTAGATAGACATCTACAAACAGGTGAATGTAGTATTATAATAAAAATTACATTTTGTTAAATAATATGGTGCAATTTTAATTCAACAATGTTTATCAATTTATATTAAGAAATATAAGATGATTTAAGGTAATTAAATAAAAATATACGAATATTGGTATTTTTTTTTCATTATATGTGTGTAATATAATCATGAGATATGTAAATTTTGAAGTGAATATAAAAGGTTGATAAAAGTTTTTGTAATATACTATAGATTAGATCAGATGATGGACAAATGTCCGAAATATCGACTGAATGAATTAATAAATAAGTAAACGTAGAGAGAATTTTTTGAAAAAAGAAAAAATATATAAAATTTGAACCCTTAGGCACTTTAAATAAAGAAAACTATTTTTTAATAGATAACGATACTTCATAATCATAATTTAATAATCAATACTATGCCAACAGCTAATCATCTTCTGGCCCCATTGTAGAGATTTATATTTTAGTTATTATTTAATTTAAAATATAATTTTGTATATAAATAGATACTTGAACTGGTAATGACAAGAAGAACTAGACCGGTACATTGATTGGGTATACCAGATTGAA
Organism: Halyomorpha halys; assembly: GCF_000696795.3. Taxonomy (NCBI): domain Eukaryota; kingdom Metazoa; phylum Arthropoda; class Insecta; order Hemiptera; family Pentatomidae; genus Halyomorpha; species Halyomorpha halys. The sequence goes on along the minus strand of NW_027115706.1, from coordinate 743,019 downwards.
TATAACTCATACTAATTTTGGTATGACTCACACTAACTTGAGTGTAACTCATACTTAATGGGATATAGATCATACTAACTTGGCTGTAACTCTTACAAACTTGATTGGGAGTGTCAAGATTCATTTATCGAGAACGCCAAAATAAAAACATTTAACCAGATGGACATGGAAAAAAATTCTTAAAAAAATAATAATAAATTATATATCGTTGAAAACTCAAAGAAATAAAATATAGGTCAACTAACAAAAAGCAAACAAAGAAAAAATCAGAACCAGTCACCTTTCGCATTGAAAGAAGCGCAAAAATGGGAAAGGCGGATATGAGATAGACAAAGGAGAGGCGAAAGATTTTACGGATAAAAAGATTTTAAAATTATAAAAATGTAGATAGATCTCTATGTCTCCTAAATGTATTGACAGTGGTGTTTAACATTTTCAAGCGTGCAACTTATTCAACTCCTTGTTTAAATTTTAAAAAATATTTACTGAACTTAAAATTAAGGAAATTCTTCAGAAAATCAATTTCATTAATGTAAAAATTAATTCTCTCTACATATTGTCAGTTTCTCTCATTGGTGATAATAATATCCTTAAAATGATCGTATTTAGCTTCAATTAATAAAATTTTGATTTACAAACCCTTCTTCAAAATGCGCATAATATAGGAAATTGTTATATATTTGTTCAAATAATAACTTACTATTTCAAAAAATAGCTGATATAATTAAAAAGATATGCTTGTTTATTAGTATTTTCAAAGGGGGACGGTCGTTACCGAAGGACCATTCTCATCTTCTTGAGCTTTAACGAGACGCTATAAATTCAAATCCTACTGGTGGAAAAATTTGACTGTATAATATTACAATCTGCTTTTTCTTGGCCTCTTCTCAACTAAACAAATTCCTGAGACTTAGAGTATAATGGAGCCTCTGGTCTTAAAAAACTAACTTTAGCTTCATGAAAACTGAAAAAAATCGTGGGAACTGTTTTGACCTAAAAACATATAAATTTATAAAACATAACACTTTACGGATGATACTTTCATTATTGAAACATATCCTCAAGAATAAACAAAAATAGAATATTTCAACGTTTCCTTAAAAAATTAACATCAAAAATTTACAACTAGAAGCTAACCACTCTTAAATGTTTTTCGGTTCAGCATTTATTAAAGTTATACTTATTGATCAACAAGGAGATGTGGCAACCATATTATGTTATCAGACTTCCCTTCCCATGCGACCATCGTAGAATGGCTGAGTGTGCCACAGGATGTTTTTTGATCTCTGGATTGTTCTACAGCTTTTTATTAACATAAAACCTTATTATTAATTACAACTGTTTAACTATTAGACCATCCGTTGTTGTGATATATAACCTGAATAATATGAGTGCAATGTTATGTAGTATATAACTTTTTTTTATATACAAATTATTATTACTTAGGTTTAAATCAACCCTATGTTCTTACTTTATTGAATAAGGGGTTTAGTTCAGCAGCTCTTTAAAATCTCTCGCCAGATTTTTTTCAAAAGCTGGAACACGTTAGTTGCAAGAACACCTTGAACTTTCTTCAGAGATAAATCAAAAAACCTTTCTTTGAGAAGAGGTCGATATTTTTTTAAATATATTTATTGAAATTTACAACTTTATATTATATAATACATTCAGTAAATTTGATCTTAGTTAAAGTGGAGTAGTACAGGCGTGTGGAGAAACTACCTATTGGTAGCACTCTAATGACATTTTACATTAGTATGTCTCGTGGCCATCTTCTTTTCAGGCGCTTCGGAGGATCGTCGGGAATGGAAGAGGATACAAGGTTAGAAACTACGGGGTTGGAGTGGTTAGGAAGTTTATAATGGAAGGAGTGATATCTGGTTCGGGCTAGATCGGTTACATAGGGAACATTAAGGTCTTTTTGTATGATTTTATTTGTGAAAAAGTAAGGAGCATTGAGGATTTTACAAGGATTTTGGATTGTAAGTATTGGATACGAGAGGAATTTAAAGGTTTAGTGGAGCCCAAAACTCACCTCCATATGTCCAGATTGGTGAAGAGGTCGATTATAACGCTTTTCATTCCTGAGATGTAATTCTAATATTAATAGTTAAAGAAAAACATGTTATTTGTTAAAAGTACTATAACGGATTTTATTTATTTTTTAAAAGAATAGCGTCAGAATAAAATTTTTATGATTATTTATCAGAAACTGAACTTGATATCGGTAATTCAAAACTCGAGTATTGAATACAATCGTATAAAAGGGATCCATTGTTCTATTGTAATAAAATACAATAATCAAGTTATAAAAATAATTAAATATCGTTGAATAACTTTTATTTTTATTTTACTTACCATCATCCATTTGTAACCGATCTAGCCCGAACCAGATATCAATCTTTTCAATACAAACTTCCTAACCACTCAAACCCTCATTAGTTTCTAATCTTGCTTCCTCTTTTATTCCGGACAATCCTCCGAGGCGTCTGAAAAGAAGATGGCCTCGAGACCTTATATTGTAAAAATGTTTTTAGTGTGCTACCATTGAGTAGTTTCTCTACATGCTTGTACCATACCATTATGATTTCCTCAAATTGACTTGATGTATTTATGTAGTTGTAAATATCAATAAATAATTTTTTTTTTAAAAATTGTACTTACCAAGGAAAGTATTGCGCTCATGAAAAATTTCGAGTCTTTTACTGGAATCCCCTTCCCTTCTTCTTCAAAGTCCTTTGAATCAAAATAACCAATTTTCGCTAAGTACTTACAGTACTTTTGTTAGCGTAACTTAAAGACGAAAAGTTATGCGAAACTGAAATCACGTATTTAAGGTAACCGTAAGCTTTTCACTTAAATCGACTTACGCATTATAACTATTTTATTAAAACGGGTGAAATTATTATAATAAACTTTGTTTAATATAAAATTAAATGGTACATTAAATAATTTGGGTGTTATTTTCATAGGAAAAGTCTGACTGGGTTTAAATGACAATTAAAAAAAAAATTCTTCTCATCCTACCTTTAATTTTGTTATTTCCTCGATAATAAATTGAAGCAGGAAACTCCATGCATGTCGGCTACACAAAGGTTTTAATAAGTGCGATATTGTTGAAAAATAAATCAACATTTTTTTTCCCAATTAACACAAAAAGGTCAGAAAAAAGTGATAACACGTTACTTTATAAATAAAATCGGAGAGGAAGTGAAAAAAAAAAAGGTGTTGAAACCAGAAACCCATTCAAACAAATTTATTGTCATTTTGAAGCAGATTCTTGAAAATATCTGCAAGAAATGAAACTGAACAACCAAAAATAATTTATTTAAAAGTCACTAATTTATATATATATATATATTTAAAGCAACTACATATGATAAATTTTGTTATGGATTTTCAAATCCCATTATTGTTTAACATTATATTATTGTCATGAACCTAACACTAAGACGAGGGCCCGTTCTGGCTTACAGCAGAACAGGTATTTTTTTGTTAAATTAAAATTGTAGAAATTTTAATTAAATAGCAACACAGTGATTACATTATGCTTAAAGCTCTTACACGACAACACCACTCCAGTTCATCAAAATAACGTTCCCATTCAACAAGCCAATTTAGTTCATTACGTGGGACTTCGACCACAAGAGGATGAATATAACCAACCAAGCGTATATACGAGTATAACAATATACTACTTCACCAGCGGCTTAACACAACGCTAATTATGAAAACCTTAAGGGAACTATACAACACAGATTTACGATACCCTTAAAGAGACCCTTTTCAAAACGTTCAATTGATAACACGATCATTTTGCTAAGCTGGAAACATAATACAACTCTACACAGCACTGAACTAATGAAAATTCAAGATCGGGAATATTGAAACAACCTGTATGATTACAACATAGAAAAAAGTTAATTGTAAAATCTTCTCTATTAAAATATGTTTTCCATCAAGGCATGAGAAGTCAACTAGAACCGATCTATATTCCAATAACATCCAGACAAACAAATATGAAAATATTTAAATAAAGGTCTTATACCGTTAATATGACAGCTTCAGCGATAGAATGGATTGATCATGACATTAATTAATTAATTCGCCTCAACAACTCGATGTCGATTCCTGGCCTACTGGATCAGCCTCCACCAATCATTACGACTTGTGAGGCCGCCATCCAGTTCCTCACTCCCATCATGGTTCTGGCATCACAACTCATACCATTATTTTCCTCTGGATTTTCCTTGGCAGATCACTCTGGATTTTCCTTGGCAGATCACTCTCAGCCAACATGCCCTGCCCATCTCAATTTACTGAACCTCACAAACTGAACAACGTTTAGTTCCTTATATAAAACTTCGAGCTCCTGGTTTGTTCGACGTTTCCATATCTGGTCAACCTTGACAGCTCCAAATATTTTACGGAGAATCTTCCTCTCCAATACCATTAAGTTGTGCTCACCAGCCTTGGAGATAGTCCACGTTTCCGAGCCATACAGAAGATTTGGCCGAATAATGGTTTTATACAGATAAATCTTGGTTTCCTTAGACAAGGCTCTTAAAATATGGACTGAGGCTATAATAACAGCGGTTGACACACAGGACTCTTCGTTTAATTTCGGAGTCTACAACATTGTCTTGGGTTATGAGCGATCCAAGATACACAAACTCGGGGACTTTTCCAAAAGTTTATTCTCCGATCCTGATTTCTTCACCGGGCCTGGGGTTTTCCCTGTGACCATCTATTTGGTCTTTTCAGCAATCACTTCAAGCCCCATTTTTCTTGCTGCTTCAGCTTATTTCATAAATCCATCAGAGACAGCTTGGAAAGAGCGTCCAGTAATGTCAAACTTCAATGATCATAAATTTAAAAAAACACTAGAAATGTAATCCTAACTCGTATCCAGTAAAACAGCTTTTTCATTCGGTATTTTTAACTATTCCCACGACGTACAACATCGGTTAACACGAATTTTGAGTAGGGGTTCTAGATGTCAAATTATGATTCCTTCTTCATAATTAATATAAGAAAATAATATTTTAACAGCTAATGTGTGATGTCATAGAAATCAGAACGGAAAAAAAAAATATATTTTCTCTTATATAGAAGACGGAGGAAGGAAGAGAGGAAGAGAGATGGAGGGGTGAGGGGAGAGTGAGGAGAGAGGGAGAGATAGATAGATAGA
>NW_027115706.1:731121-737726 GCF_000696795.3 Halyomorpha halys | reverse complement strand
AGAGAGAGAGAGAGAGAGAGAGAGAGAGAGAGAGAGAGAGAGAGAGAGAGAGAGAGAGAGAGAGAGAGTCAAAAAATTGAACATTAAAAAATAACATCAGGAGAATTACTGTGATTAACGAGAGCAGATTTACTTGAGCATATTATCCCCAAATTCTAGTGCACAGTTAATCGCAGTCAAAGTTTTAGAAATGATTATTTAAGAAAGAGTTTATATTTGTAATTAATAAGCTTCTTAATTACAAATATAATTTAAATAGGTTACACTTACCTTTAAATTTAGAGAAAAACAATTCAGCAATAGAAGTTTAAGGCATGTTTGACATAGGACCGATTAGTTTCCAACTGAGCTGTGCAACCAACAATCGGAAAGAATACTAACCCTTTTTCTTCCAGCCCTTTGGTGATTTTCAGTACCATTGTTGTACCACACCAAGCAAAACCAAATCTTAAACGTCAGTGGAGCAAGTGTATCCTTATAAAAGTGAAAATGAAAGTACAAAGAGAAACCCTTAGTTAATTATCGTTATAAAGTAAACCCATGCACTGCTGTTTACTTCTTCAATTTGCTATAGAAATATACATAGTACCCTATTATAATACCACATTCAAAATCATCCGGAAACTTATTTAACAATATATAAAAGTGTACAGATCCGTGGATAAAACTTATTGTGAAAATCTCAGAGATAATAGTCATTCTATCTCGTGGGGAAAAAATAAATTAAATCGAGCAATTTTCTTTTCAATTTTTTTTTAGCCTTCCCCTTCCAAATGAAGCGCTCTTTTAAGAACACCTAACCCCCTGAGCCTTTAAAGCCGGCGTAAAGTTCCATTTTTAGTGAGCTGCTTAAGGAGTCCACAAGATTAGTCCTCAGTAGATTATTTACAAGTAGGCACCTTTTTATGACATCGTGGCAACAAGTCTCTTTACAAGGATTGCTAAGTGCTGTATTGAATTCACAGTTTCTAAGGAATCATCTACCGTAGAAGTCATAATACAGATTACCTCATTTTTGTATAAAATTCATTTTAACAAAAATCATATAACTGATTCTAGTCCTCATGCTTCCTTTGTACTTTTATTTGTTGAGGTGTGATAGTAATATTTTAATAAAATAAAAATGAGGTAAAAAAAATGCGATATCCATTGTATAAATAAAAATGATTTCACAAATGTATCAAAACTATATTATTAAACATCCCATTCTTAACTTAAATATGATATAGGAATATATTACAGAGTAAAAAATTTTTGTATGAAGATAAAAAATATATATAATATCAATACATAGACGAATATATAAGGAAGCACATTTATCAGCCTAAGTAAAAATAAAAAATTCAAAGATTTAAAATATTTCTATATTGTTTCCTCCGTATTTCTATTCTAAAAATTAATTAAATAAGTACTGCAACGAACCATTTTTAGGTTAGGGGTGGGTATAGTACCTTGTAAGGAAGTACTGTTATTAGATTTTTACCCAATTTAAGTATAACCATTTTGTGAGGCTTAGTGGCCTTCGTAGGTCTCTGGGCTGACTCACAGCAACAGTGAAACAGAAAATAATCGTCTGCCACAGCCGGATTCCTTGGAGTTTGTAGCAAAATGAGTGACCGACTTAATCCTAAGCAAAACAAAATTTGATTTGTAATTATATAAGAATTTATTTTATGTTTAGAAAAACCTAATAAACTCCATTGGAAATTACTGCTGGATTTAATATTTTAAATAGGAATTGATTAAAATATCTTGTGTACACACACACAAATACATAAGACACCCCACTATTTACCATCATATTTACTACTCATAACCACAATTTTTGGAACTTTTATTTGGTTATAACGATAGTATGTGGTTTTCTGGCCAGAGTCTATCGGATTATGAAGATCCGCACTTTTTTTTTTTATCCGACGCGTCTTGAAGGCTTTAATAGCAAAAAAAAATAACTATTTGTAATTGTTAATGATTATTATCTTATATAATCGGATTTGGGGCCATACTTAATTGAGACAGGTAAGTTTCTTCGACCAGTCGAATACAGTTCAGATTTACCACTTGTTCTAACCCAACAGAGCTTTATTCAATTGTAGACTTAGTTTTCTAGAAGCTCTGTAATCTAGAAGTGAAAACATCATAAAAGGCTCTCCCATGAAATATAGATCCAGAGATATGGAAATGAAATTTTTAATAACCTTAGCCATACCTAAATAATCAGTATTAAAATTTGTTATTGCCAGAATAATACTTACTCGTAGACACGCGATTCTTGTATGTAATTTAAGTCAATGTGTAATTTACTTTAATAATTATGGAACAGTAAGTGCGGATAGCCCCGGGGTAAGGCGTGTGGCTACTAAACTCCAAGGACCCAAGTTAGAATCTGGCTGGGCAGAAAATTGTTTTCTGTTACACTGTAGCCGTGAGTGGACTCTTGTTGGTTCTTGGAGCCTTCCTGGGATCAACTCAGCCTCTCAAATTGGGTAAATATCTGTCGGTAGAGCGTGATTATGACCAAATCACCTCCTTTCACAACCGTTGGTCTAGTAACAGTACTTCCTTACAAAGTACTGAACCCCTGACCCTTCATGGGTTGTAGTGGTACAGATTTTAATTTTAAGACAAGCATATTACTAGTAAATTATTCCACGACTATTGTACTCATCGCGAAATAATACCATTTTTTTCCAACTTTCCATAATTTTTTTTTAGCCAGGATACAACAAAAAGCCCTTCGAAATAAGAATATTTTTAACATATCAGGCGTGCTATAAAAAATATAATGGAAAAGAGGGGTTTTTAAAACGTACTCCTACATTCAGAACCTATATAAAATAATATAAAACAAGAGAAATCTATTATACTGATTTGATATTCCTCTTCTGATTGTGAAACTGATACTAATCTCAAAAATCTGAGAAAATGTGAATGGAAAACTTCAATCGGTAACATTTAGAAAAAAAAAATTACAAGTAGAAGAAAATCACGTAATCACTTTGCCCTACAGAATCTCGAATTTATGACAGCTGTACAACTCCTTATATTGAGTATATACCTCAACAGCAGATGCAAGCCTAGCTGTAACACATGATGCACAACTCCATCCGGAACAAAAGAGTGGAATTATAGAAACCACACAACAGACAATTCCAGCCGATAACAACCATGTCGCTAATACACAATGCTACCAACTCCTTCCGACGTTGGTCGCATTGTGTCTCCAACTACTAGCTCCCAATGCTAAGGCGAACAATCATTTCAGCGCTATGAATTTCAGTTGAATTTTGTTCGATACATTGAATGTTTTAGTAGCATATGTTCAAGCAGATGTGGTTCTTTGTTCCTGAACTAAGCGATTTCCAAGAATTCTACTTGCCATGATTTTCACGCATTCTAAATTCCATTCAAATTCATAATTTTTAGGTTCTTCTTAATAATTTAATTTCTTTTATCATTTCTTTTTATGTAGTAATCAAATCATCGATAAATTAGTTAATCAGTAATTAATGTACTTAATCCAGGATTAAATACATAACAATGTACTAAATAGACGTGAATTATATCTATTTTTTTACAATACCTTACTTTATACCAATATTATAAATACCAAATATCAATTCCGTTACCTAACTAAGTATATCAAAATATTTCCAAAAATAGTAACAATAAGCAAATAAGTAAAAAATCATACCTTCAAAAAATAAGAATGTCATAAAATTGAGCTAGCTATAAAAACTAGAGAAATTGCAACAAATTGGGAATTATTTTAAACAACATTAGTCAGAAAAAAACTAAAATCAATAATAAATAATATAAATAGTCCAACAGATAAATAATAAAGCAATTAAATCCTTCATTGATAAATTAAGACAACTTAGTAGTTAAAATTGTAATAACATCGAACAAAGTGCATGTCAAGTAAATAGGTTGGTACAACTTCCTTACTGTTTTGTATCTCTTTTTTTTTTATAACCACTTATTTTCTAGAGTAAAAAAAGAAATTTTCTGAAACTTCTTTTTTTTTAGAATATTTTCCTCAATTTCATTGAATTAGATAATTGACAATGTTTCAAAATCGTTTGAGATTTATTGTACAGTACAAGCCCTTGTTGAAATATAGCTGTCCAGAGATCAGAACCTTATAAAACCGGTACAAGATAAATGTGTATTCCCACCTTTGTTAGCAAGGAACGAAAATATTTAAAATAAATAAATAAATCAAACGAAATTAGAAGAAAAGTTAAGTAGTCATGGCGAATAAACTCTTTTTACGAATGTTGAAGATTGAATAAAAATAATAGACAAAAATTGGATCATTCATTTAGATTATACAAATTTGAATATAAAGTTTGAAGTTCTACAAATAGTTTGTACTATAATTCACATCACATTTACAAGTTGTTTAAGCAATATTTTGTGGTTAATTAGTTGTAAATTTCAGGAAAAAATAAATAAACTTCTATATATCGATGATACATATTTATTCGCAATAATTGATCATGCTAAATTTAATAATATTTTTTTGAATAATTAATTACTTAGGTTAGGTAGGGAAAGATTGGATGAAAATAATATTTGTCATGAAATATATGGATAAGTTATTGATAATAACAGAATAAATTCTTTATCACTAAAACAATATACAGAAAATAATAAAATTAAACGCAGAATTTCAAAAAGATAACATTATAATTCGATATTGACATATTTTTTTTGAAAATTACAGCAAAACGGACCAAAAATCAAAAGGTAGTGATTCGATACATCAAATTATAATTATAATTAACCAAGATATCATAACAAAACCAAATTAACAGGGATATAAGGCTAATTGTTTAATACTACATGAACTTTATTAAAAATAAAATTTAATTAAACATTTTTATCCACACTACTAATTAGTAAGCCCTTTTGACAAGTAGTATAAAACAGAGTTGCAGTACACTCTTTTCAAGAGATAAAGACGTCTAGATAGTTCACACGTTCCGAATTCAGAGCCAGTTTTTTGTATTTGGATTAAAGGATTACATTCCCAATCCCTGTGAAGGGAATATCGATGTACGTTTGTCAACTTTTCGATGAACATTTGTCACTTTCGTTTGTGAACTAGTGATACAAATGATGACATTTCGGATTTATACGAAAAATTAAAAAAATAATTACTTAAAGAAAAAAAAAGCCAGTCGAAAAGGTTTTAATGGGAAACTGAGACCAAACTGGCACAATGTAGTTCCAATAATAGAGATGAGGCTTTTGACAGCACTGGCGAGCCGCGCTCACATAGATTGGTTTGTCAAGCCGTGTTAACCATCTTTGGTCACGCCAAACCTCCATTCTTCCTTAACAACAGCGATTTCCGACACTAAATATCTAACCTAGGCACGAAATCATTAATGATTTTTTATATTTTCGTTTATTTTTAACACTAGAATAAAAATTAAAACAAAATAATAACTTGACGTGAATAAAAATGAAAATGTGTAAACCTGAGGAAGTAATTTAAGTCCACATTTAAATCACATTAATAATTATGGAAAATTATATTAATAGGAATCCATTGCACAAATATTATAGTAGTCATAAAGAAATAAGTCAATTTACTTCTACTTTCTAAGTCCAGATACAACTAAAAACTAAAATAAGAATATTTATAATAAATCAGACATTACAAAAGAATCATAATGGAAAAGAAGGATTTCTAAAGCGTAATCTCACACCCGGAAACAAAAAACAAAAAAAATTAAATGAGAGAAAAATCTATTATGTTCCCTTTTTGATTGTGATATTAATCTGAATCAGAAAAATCTAAGAAAATATGAAAGCTAAACTTTAACCTGTCAAATATAGAAAAAAAAAGCCAAATAAAATAAAATCACAGCATCACCTTGCCCTCCATAATTTCGAATTAATGACAAATATATAACTCATAGTATATAACTGGATATCAGAAGTAAGCCAAGCTGTAACATATAATGCACTGCTTCATCCAGAACAAAAGTGTGGAATTATAGAAACCACATATAGTACAAGAGCCCAAGAGGAGAAAAAAGGTAGTTATCTCACCCCAATTTTTGATTACTTTAATGAAAACTAGGTATAATTAATAGTCAAAATTGATGAGTCTGCCAAGTATAGGTAGGGGGAATAAAAACTGGCGGCTGTTTCAAAACAATAAAATAAATTAATTTTTCATTCGGAGCTCTGTATCAGAAAAAGTAGCAACAACACAAGAAGACCTAAGAGAAGTAATTTAAAGAAGAGTAAATTTACTAAAATAAGAGCCCTAATAGAGTTATCTACGTTATATAGTTCTCCAGATATAGCTTTTTAAAAAGCTACAACATAAAAATGTTGAACAGAATTTATTGAAAGATCAGTGGCTAGGGAATTTATTTTAAGAAATCTACATCTCAAAAACAATTCGACGTACAGATGTCTATTAGCACTCAAATTAAAGCTAGTTTAATGGGCTATAAAGTAGTTTATGAGGTTTCTTTATCTTCGGAGGAGTAGTAGTTTTCATGATTTTTGGTAAAATAATTTGATTTATAGTTGTTCGGACAAATTTGCAAGTGCTAAATTTATATTTATATGTGAATATC
>NW_027115706.1:707919-729066 GCF_000696795.3 Halyomorpha halys | reverse complement strand
GAAAGCATTAAGCTCGTCTGGATCAACTGGGTAGTATGGACAGGATTTAGGAATGATAACGGAGAGGTTCTTAAGGATTTTCCATTTCAATGACAATATATTTTGTCAAATATCATAAAAACTACAATTCATACAAAGATAAATGATATAAACTATTTTATGGTAAATTTAACTAGCTTTCATTTAAGTGCTGACTAACATCTGTATGTCTTATGGTTTCTGAAATAATGTTTTTCACAAATCAAATCTATTGTCCGAACGACTATAAATCAATTAATTTTAACAAATATCGAGAAAACTACTATTCCTACGAAGGTAAAGGTCATAAATTACATTATAGAACATTAAACTAGCTTTAATTTTAGTGCTAATAGACATCTATACGTCACATAGTTCCTGAGATATAGATTTCTCAAAACAAAGACACTAACTACGAACCTTTCAATACATTTTTATGAAATATTGGTTTTTAAAAAGTTATATCTCGAGAACTATTGGGCGTAAACAGCTCTATCAGGGGTTTATGGGTATTCGTATAAGGTTTTCTTATGTTGGTACTACTTTTTCAGATATAGAGCTCCGAATGAAAAATTTTTTTTAACGTTTTGGAACAGCCCCCATTTTTTATTCCCCCTACCTAAACTTAGCAGACACATAAATTTTGACTAGCAATTTACATAGTTTTCATTAAAGTAATCAAAAATTGGGGTGAGATAAGTGCCTTTTTTTCTTCCCGGCTCTTGTACTAATAGCAGACTCCGACTGAAAACAACCAGTCTCATGTCGCTAAATACACAATGCTACAAACGCCTTCCAACGTTGCACTTATTGTGTATCCATGCCTCCACCTATTAGCTCCCAATGCTGAGTCGAACTATCGCTTTAGTATTCGCACGAACTTTAGTATTTTATTTTAGCAGTTGTCACTCATTGCCACCAAGCTAAGCGATTTCCAAGAATTCAACTATGACATTTTCCCACGTCCATTAAATTTATAATTTTCAGGCTACAAACAACATTAAAGTAGATCGTTGGCCTTCATCCTGAAAGCACTGCAAAGTTTGGCGAAACGTACGCTCATGATAAACAGTACATTAACTATATGAGATATTTTAACCGCACTCAAGGAAGATGGACCTCCTTTAATTAAAGCTCAATATGAATGAAATAAGATTTTAAACAAAACCATATAGACATACAATATTTACACCCAATCTGGAGAACTCCCTACCAAGCCTTACACCCCTTGTAGAAGGCCGAAGTAGGAGTTCAGAGTTAAAAATTAATACGGGTTTGTTCTGGCTTATTTTCTCCTGGTGGTGGTAATTGTATCCACACGTACCAGGGGACTTCATCTCTATGGAATTCCTCTAAGCCGTATGAATAAAATAAAAGAACCACGATACTACAACCTCTGGAGAAAAAAGCTAAAAGTATTTACACAACAACCAAGAACTTAAAACCTAAAATAAATCAACAACACCAGTGGTTTTCTATTCTATACCGTACGGTCACATATGACTGATGTTTCATGTATGTGTCTAAATAGTTTTTATAAATGTAGATATACATAATATTAGAAAAACACAGTTATTATTATTTATACTACAAAATATTATATTTTCGAAACGTTTGTTTATTAGATTTATATGGGCTATGATAAATGGATGATATAAAACAATTGATTACTCCATAGATTATTAAACTCCTCGTTAATTTGGTATAAAATAAACATTAGAATTTATTTTATAAGACATTTTTTTTTTAAATAAAACAAAATGGAGGTCACAACTGATCAGCATCCAAAACAAAAATATAAAAATTAAAATTATCAAAACATTTCACCAAAACCTTCATTGTCTTCATTGTCCCCATTTTCACGTGAGGTCCGTGAACTAAGGTAGGTTAACTAAGAGTTGTTTCTCCTAAAAAGGTTGCATCTGACAAAAACATTTATAAAACAAAAAATGGAAGGAATTAAATATTTTTTAATTTAGCATTAGTCGATTTTGCTAAATAATATGTGGTTTTAAGAGATTTCTATAGTTTAGATCAAATTATATCTAATCAAAATTCAAGATGGATACTTGAATTTCATTTAAAAATTCAAAGACTTCTTGTAAATGTATAAATTATTAGTTAAAATTAATTACTTTTAAGACATTAAATACATTATTGATTTTAATTAGATTACAAATGCGACCAGTAATTATTTTTATTTTATAATTATTAATATTATAATTTTTTTCCATGTACATAGTTTGATTTTTATCCTTCAGTTGTTGATAATAAATTTCAGGTGTTGCTAATTAGTTATCTAACTAGACTACTAATTAGCAACATCTGATCTTAAAATGAAGATCGTTGGCCTGTTGCTAGGCGACGCCTTAGCAAGTGTTTAATTGCCCTACTCTTAATTAATTATTATAAAACAAATATATAATTCATATGTTTCTTTTAAAATAAACAAAATTCGAAACGAAAATCATATAAATAAAAATAAAGGTAATTCAATGAAATGCCAATACTAAGTAAATACTATTTACAACTTCATTATTAAGCATGGCGTTAACAGTACTATTTACAACAAATTTAAGTACTGTACTTAAATTGATTGAAGTGTTGTTTTTTTTATTGTTCCTGAGCATAACTCAAACTATTCACTTTATTCCAGAAAACACAAAAAAGAAGAATATAATTAATTACAATTAAAAGTACAACCCTGAATCATGATAAATCTACAAAGTCCAGGGTTTTGAGGATTTTCAACTGAACAGTTCATGGTTTGCAATGAAGTGGCTTATTGAGTTCTGGCTTTGAAATAATGATTATAACTCCTAATGACGCGTAAGTTAGTTCTATAATTAGGTTTTAACCTACTTTCCAAGGTTAGACGAAATCGACAAGGGCTGTGAGGAAACAAATGGAGACGCTCACGAATCCCAACAATTCGATACTAACCGGGCGATAACAAATAAGCCAGCAAAACCTAGTAGGTTACAGATGGATTTGTTGGGGATATCTCAGTGTTTTCAATGAAATTATGTACGTTCCTCAGAATGGCAGAGTTTTCAAATGTTCCAGGGTTGTGATGTTGAAAATATGATACAGACATATATTACGAAGTGAAATCTAAACGGTATAGATAAATTAATTTTCCTTAAAGTACATAGTATTACTAAGTATTATTGTCAGAAATCGCACTCCAATTTTTTCTGTCTCTTTTTCCGTGTCTTTGGTAGCGGCATTCAAATATGTAAAAGTTAACCATCAGACATTCCATGGTTGTGAGGAAATCGAACTTTGAGATTTCTTCATTACCTGTTACTGCATAAATAAAATAAAACAACTATTCCAAATCAGTAGGTTTGCAGTATCGTCCTCCCAATAAATAAAGTTTTTTTTTGGGACACGAATCGTACATTGAAGAGAAAATGACCCATATATGAAATATATAGTAAGGGTAAATATTGTTACTTTGATTAAAAAAACATAGCTGTATTGGAACGTACAAAGGGTAATTTCATCTCAAAGTAGAACGGTAAGTAAAAGCAGAGTTATGCCCGTACTAGATTTTTTTCCATTGTAATTAATGATTCCATGGAGATATCCAAAATAACGCTTCAAATAAGGCATTCAGTTACAAAATCAGACAAATCACTCATCAAAGTTATATTTATTACTAATTAAAACGAAAGAACACTTCGAGATAATTTAGAAACACAACTGTAAACTAAAAAAATTTAAATAGACTTTATTAATAGTGGAACTGACGACCTCGGATATTAATACCATAGGGCTTCATCTAATACATATAAGAGGGGATTTAAGCCGAGAAGAAAAGATTTAGGTCGAACGGTATATGGTTCATAAAAGATACAGCGTAATAAAAAAAGGCTCTTTGTTAAAGATCCAATGTTGGTGAGTATGAGCCTTTGATAGCCAACATTCCGGCCAGGTCCAACAAGCTCGACCAACTTAATGAAGTGTCCTTCACAACCCCGCAATTTCCAGAAATATGAGCTATCAGCAAACTAATATTCCATCATTGGAAAACATGGCAGTAAATAGGAACATTTCTAGGCAGAAGAGTATTAATCTAATTATATAAAAAAGATCAGAAATAGTAGGACTTAAAAACATAAATACGATCTAAAAACTACTAAAATGAATTTTTCGTACCCTTTATTTAAATGAAATTAGTACTTCGTACATATAATACATGAAATTACATGCAATAACTTTTTTTATTAAAATGAATGTTTTTTCTACCCTTCATTTAAATAAAATTAGTACTTTACACATATAAATGAAATGTATTATATATACTTGACTGAGTCATCTCCCTTCGATAGCTTTGTGGAATTATAAGGTGTTGATATCAGTCCAGCTAAGGTGGTATAGTCTAGCTATAGCCATGGAATTAATGGAACATGAAGGGACCGTTCCGTTGGTTTACTAAAACGAAACTATCAATACAACAAATATTAATGCAGCCTGATTCTATATTATTAAATATTAAACAAAAAGAATGTGCGTGTGTAGATCTTGAGTATTAGTCATTAAGACAATTATGTGGAAGCAATCTTTTGTTTGAAAAGTCATAACAATTAGCTATTACAGTGTATTCTACATTGGTACAACTCCAGGTTTGCGCCAGAACAGGTCAGATCGTTGACCAAAGCTTGAGTAACTTGTATCACAACAATGTAGAATACAATATATTAAACAATTGACATAACTATGCAAGCAATAACGTTGCTAATTAGCCTAAAACATTTTGAGATACTATCTACTTTATAAGTTGAAAGGTTCCCCTGAAGATGGTACAAAAAAAATATAACATTTGACTTAAGAATTATTTCCCAAATTATTATACTCCATTGTATCTTTTCTAAAAAACAAATATTTCTATGAAATGTTTTACTCAGTTTACTAATAAAAAATAAGCTACTTGAGAAAAAGAAGCATTAAAGACGATTTTATTTATCAGGTTTTTTTTTCTCTCATTCATAAAGATTTCGAGCCCACATAGATTTTTTTTTCATAAAAATGTTTCATATATTTATCTTTTCTATGTTTATTTATTGCATCCTCACTACCGAAGGCACAGAATATTTATATTAATGTTTTGTTTTTTTAATGTGATTTACAACTGTACAAAGAATAAATAAAATAAGTAAATATGTTGTATGTTTCATACTTGAAAATCTTGGGAAGAAACCCAAATTGGTGGTACTTCAAGCATTAATTTAAATTAGAAGGTCCCGTGGCCATCTTCTTTTCAGACGCCTCGGAGGATTATCAGGGATTGTTAAGGATGAGAGATCAAGAATTAATGGGTTAGGATGGTTAAGGAGTTTGGAATGAAAAGACGCAGATCTGTTTTGGGCCAAATCTGCAACGAATGGAATGTTAAGGTCTTTGTGAATAAGTTTGTTTGTAACGGAGCATCAAGGATTTTGGATTGTAAGGATTGGATGCGGGAGGAATTTGATGGTTTGGTGGAGCCCCAGAGCTCAATTCCATATGTCCAAATAGGTCTGATTATCGTAGTGTATACTAATTTTTAGTAGTGAATGGGAAGTTTAGAGCGTTTGTCAAGTAAGTGTTGTAGCAATCGGAATCTACGAGCAGTTTCTTGTCGTTTCAGTCTTGTGTGTGGATACCAAGTTGTCAAGATGGAGTCCTAAGTATCGAATCTGTTCAGCAGGCGTTAGTGAAGTATTTAGAAAAGATACTGTAGGGCAGGACGGTAGAGGTTTTCGACGGAGAGTGATGATCTGATGGGATTTGTCAGGATTTATTTTGATTCTCCAGTTTTGACACCATTCTTCAATAGATGTTATGTGTGTCTGTAGTGTTTGTGATGCATTAGTTGGGTTGTTGTTTACAGACAGTATACATGTGTCATCAGCGTATGTTGTTAGGACTGTGTTAGGGTGGGTTGGGATGTCAGCTGTATAAACCGTATAAAGAATGGGACCTTGAGGAACACCTGCGGGCTGAGAAAAGAGAGATGAGTAGGCTAGGTTATGATTTACTTTAAAGGTTCTATCAGTGAGGTAGGAGCGGATTATAAGGAAATATGTAGGGGGTAGGAATTGTCGAAGTTTATAGAGCAAACCTGGATGACAGACTCGATCAAATTTATTATTAAACTTTGAAATAATAGCAAATATGAATTACCTACCAAGTAGAAATGGTATTAATGCTCTATTTGGCTGTACATATTTAATTATATATGTAATTATATGTATTTGACAGACTTTTTTTTAATATAATAAATATCGAATCATTCTGCGATGAATAAAATTTAATTTAACTGTAAATGGTTCTTTATCAATCAATTTATTACTTTTTATCTTAACATCTTGCTAAGAATGCTAATAAATAACACGATATAACAAAAAGAAAAAACAAAATGGCGATTGAGATAACAATATTTTGAAGTTAATAAATCAGGTAATACAATAACAGAGGTGCAGATGAACCTGTTATAAAGTTAACGTAACGACCACTAAATTACTGGAAGGAAATTAATGTCACCGAGATTAAGCAGCTGGGAATTCCAGGCAGTTGAACAATTAACTAACAGAGAATGAAACCCCTTATTGGAATAGCTTCTAACTTATTCTTATGTCAGACGCTGGTCAGCAAATTAATACTCGTACGTGAATATTGTATGAATATTTCTAATACATTCATTTATTACGTGCAATTACACAATATGTTATGACTGTACATTTGACGAGAAAAAACAATCAATGGTTACAAAAAATACGGTTAATTTGAAAAAAAAAAATTTTCTTTAAATAAAATAATGATGTCAAATGAATGTTGTGATATTTTACCTCTTTTAGACTCTGGAGAATTCTTCCATCCCTGTTAGGTATCAATGCAATAAAGCGATAGTTCTCATTCATGGATTTCGCATTCCAAACACTGAACATATGGAAAATATATTCTTAAAGATACATTGATTATTTCTTTCATATTTGATGTTAAAAATATAGTTCACAACAGCTTGAAATTCCGACTAACAAAAAAACATTCTCCCACTGTATTGTTTAAGATTAGTTGGATGGATGTAATATGGTAATTTTTGTGTATTGAGAAATTTAGAAATACTTATTAAGGAACACGTGGAATTGTTATAGAAAATATTGTGTGGTTCTTATATTATACCTTAGAGAGGCTGAGTGTGCCCAAGAGGGTCTCCTTACCGAAGTATTGATTCAAATGGTTTTTGATCGTATCGACTGAAAGTACACTCACTACAGACTGGAAACATGAACGTATGCAAAATATTGTCCAATTTTTAGTCGCTATTTTCTGTTATAGAAAAATTTAATTTTGTTCAAGAATTTACAACATATAAAACAGTAAATGTCTTTGAAAAGTAGGTATAAAACTATTTCAGGTACAGGCCTACGGAAGTTCATTTTATACTTGAATAAACTTAAATGATTTGCTCAATTTGACAAAAAACTATTAGATGTACAAATGTCTTTAAGTACTCAAATTTAAGATAGCTAAAGGCATCATACAGTAGTTTATAATGGTTTTCTTCGTAGTAGTAGTTTTCATTAAACTTGTGAAAAAAAATTCACATTATGTTGATTTTTAGTTAATTGAAAAATTGAAAAAAAAAAGTTTAAACATTTAACTACGCCTGACGAACAGATCCGCTACCTTGGACTACATTTGGACAAATGATTAATCTGGAATCCTCACACAAGACTAAAAAGACAGGAAACTGCACTTCGATTTCGACTATTACAGCACTTACTAGACAAACTGTCTAAACTTCCAACACATTACAAAAGACTGATCTACATGACTGTAATAAGGCCAATCTGGACATATGGAGTTAAGCTTTGGGGCTCCCCTAAACCTTCCTCTCGTATTCAATCCTAACAATCCAAAATCATTCGTAAAATCCTCAATGCTGCTTACTTTGTCACAAATAGAATCATACAAAGACCTTAATGGTCCCTATGTAGCCGATCTACCCCGAATCAGATATCACTCCTTCCATTATAAACTCTCCAACCACCCAAACCCCCTAGTTTCTAATCTTGCATCCTCTTCCATTCCTCACAATCCTCCGAGGCGCCTGAAAAGAAGATGGCCACGAGAACAGCTAATATAAAATGTCATTAGAGTGCCACCAATGGGTAGTTTCTCTACACGCCTGTAACACTACAATTTAACTTAGATCAGATTTACTAAATGCATTATAATGTACAGTTGTAAATAGCAATAAATAAATATTTAAAAAAAAAATTAACAGCTGTATCACAAGAAGCATTAGCCTTACATATTATTAATTAAATACACCACAAAGTAATTTATAATAAATATTTTCGAATGAGTAGAAGTGAAATTCTAAAAGAACTTCCACCAGCACAAGATCTCGAAACAGTGCAAAGGATGAGGCTGCGGGAAAAATAAAACTATTGTTTCCCTCTCGAGGTAGGAACAAAATAACAAATAATTGTGTATTAGAAGTACGCCCTGGGGTACGTTTCACCTTAATGAAGGATGAAATTCTTCTTGACGGGGCATGGGGGCATTCGAGCTAAGCTTCATCGCCATGGGGTGGATGTCGATCCACTACGCCCTGATTGAGGTGTACCAGAAACTGCTGAGCACCTAATTGTTGTTTGCACCGTCTTTGAGGCACAAAGGGCTAAACTACTGAGGGAAACTGGAATTTATGTTCCCGAGGAGAATTATTTCCCTTAGCTGGTCACTGGGTATAACTCTGGAAAGATGGACAGGGATAACAACTAACTGTTGAAATAATAACTGGAAAAAAAAAATCTGTTTTCAAAATTTTTAATCACACATTAGCAGTCTTTTGTTAATCAAACTTCAGTCTTACGCCTGCATTGTTCACCGGGCAGGGGTAGACTGAATAAACAAATAAAATAAAAAAGGATGAATAGTAATTTCAAGGATATTTGGCAAATATATACATTCAGAATTTTTATTTGAAACATTTGCGAATTGATTGAGAAAAAAGAAGTTAGTCATTTAACAACTGTATAACCGGGAATATTGAATGTAAACAGCTCCGTTCGGGTTCGTATTTTAGGAAATTTACTCTACATTGAAAATTTAACAACAGATTTTTTCATATGAGTAGTTTTAAGAACATGGAATTCTGAATGAAAAATTATCAAAACGTTTAAGTCTTGCTAGAATAAAATGAACTTCGGAGGGTGAGCTTGCCTACGAAATATTTCAATACCTACGTTTTAATACCATTATGCCACTGTACTTGTAAAATAAAACTTGAGATAATTTTCCAACAAAAAATACTGTGCTAATAATAAGAATAATTTTACCAAAACATGACAAGTTCGTGATACATAAAATTTGATAAAGACCTATCTAAGGTTGCAGACGTTCGTATTTCCAAACTATGGAATATGTTTGGCCTGAAGAATCCAAAATTTTTGTCCAATAGGACAAATATTTACACTGAGCTCCAGGTTTACAAGTATTGTAAAATTAACTTAAAATATATTATTTTTCGCTTAGGTAAACAGTTTAAATTAATTTTTACGGTCTAAACTTCCAATCCCTTATAAAAGGCTGATCTACATGACTGTAACAATGCCATTCTGGATATACTCAGTTGAGCTTTGAGGCTCCACTGAACCTTGGAATCCCTCTCGTATCCAATCCTAACAATCGAAAATCCTTCGTAAAATCCTCTAGGCTCCATACTTTGCCAGAAATAAAATCAAACATAAAGACCTTAATGTTCCATATGCAACCGATCTAGCCCGAACCAGATACCATTCCTTCTACTATAAACTCCCTAACCACTCAAACCCACTAGTTTCTAACCTTCCATTCCTGACAATCCTCCGAAGCGCCCCAAAAGGAGATGGCCACGAGACCTGATAATTTAAAAACGTCATTAGAGAACTGCTACCAATGGGTAGTTTCTCTACACGCCTGTATAATTCCATTATAACTTAAATCAAATTTACTGAATGTATTATTATGTACATAAATTGTAAATTTTAATAAAGATATTAAAAATTAAAAATATATCATTAATTTTTAAAAACCAAACTAATAGTTAGTAACAAAAAGATACTTCTAGCATTAAAAAGTTAATAAACTCCGTGCGAAACAACAGACTTTTGAAGAAAACAGAGTAAAGGAGGAAATAGAATGAGAATGAAGTTTCCTGGATAAAAAGATACTAAAATACACATTTTTTATAGCCGAGGAAGGAAAGAAGTAACAAGAAAAAAAAATATGAACCCGTTCTATAAGTTTATTAAAATACTTGTAATGAAATGAAGTCAATAATTTTCGATATTGGGAAAGGAGGTCGAAGAAGTTTTTCATCAAATTTAAAATGAAAACCCTGTATTCATAAAATGTAATTAAATTCTGTGGAAGCCAATATTTTATGCAAAGTTATAATAAAATATATCTAAATTTTATTGGTTAGTTGCGATGTAGTTTTTTAAAATAATTGATATTTCGGTAATGTTACTAGAACATGACATAAGATAACTAGAAAAAATACGTTAAAAATGAGGAGAATATAATATATTTAGGCACCACAGGGCATAGGTTTCGTTTTTGAGGATATTATGAGGGGCGTAAATTCTCATGAATGAAAAATAATAAAAACAAAAGTTTGAAGATGTGATAGTGAATTTAATTTCCCTGGAATGATATCATGGTCTTGCTACCTTCAACAGAACCAAAAATATTCTTCTGAATATCACTTATTTTTTTATATCATTTTACCTATTTATTTATCATATTTTTAATAATAATAAAGGCTTAACGAACCCAAAGGTTCGATGCCGATACCACTAAGCGCTCTCTGCATACATCCTTCCAGTGATGCCCCTCCAAACCCAATTCCACCAAATCAGTTTTAACGCAATCCTCCCATCTACGTTTCGGTCTACCCCTCGAACGTTTACCCGTTGGTTCAGTGTTTATTAACATTTTAGGGATCCACTCGTTACTAAGCCCTACAACCTTACATGCCCATCTTACACGCCGCAATGCTATAGATTGAATTATATTTACCGGGTGTAGGTCTCTCAATTCAGCGTTGTGTAATCTTCTAAATTCTCCCGTTAATTCATCCTTTTAGGTCCGAATATTTTGCGTAATACTTTATTTTCGAAAACTCTAAGACGCTGTTCATCCCTTAGTGTAA
Organism: Halyomorpha halys; assembly: GCF_000696795.3. Lineage (NCBI taxonomy): Eukaryota > Metazoa > Arthropoda > Insecta > Hemiptera > Pentatomidae > Halyomorpha > Halyomorpha halys. The sequence goes on along the minus strand of NW_027115706.1, from coordinate 717,854 downwards.
AAGGCCGCGTCTCACATCCATAAAGAACAGTGGGAAGGATAATGGTTTTGTAAATTCTAATGAAAGGTTTTGTAAATTATAATTATTTCTAATGAAATAAATTCTAATTTGTATATTCTATCATATTTTAAGAATGTAAAATTTTGAGAACAGAACAATTAGGTTAGTTACGTTTTTACTCATGTATATACAAATTAATATATAATGTCAGCAGTCATAGATAGTAAATACATTATTATTTATATACACAAACATATTTTTAATTCAGGTTTCTTCCTTGTTACAACTAAACCATCAAATATATTTGCACTCATCACCATTATATCTTGATTTAATACAATTCAATAACAGTAACAAAATGGAATAAACAATAATTAATATCAACTTGTTGTTTTTCATGAAATTTTGTTGAATATAAACGATATAGTTCAATGATATTAATGACATCACAATTAATAAAAGATTAATTTATGTCATTCTTAAACAAAATTTAATTCGCATTGTTAAAGGAAAACTACTTTTCCGAGTCATTAAGCGAAGTGAAACTCAATCCATCAAAGCCCTCTGAAGATTACGTCATAGTGAATGACGGTAAATTATACTGAACAACTAAAAAATAGCTGATATTAATGTATTTGTTTCCGGCTTAACATGAAAAAAATTAAGTTACTCTTAGTAAATCACAATTTTTAGTGATGTTTATAGAAGGATGTTGTTATCCTATTATTAAAGATAACACCTTCTGTGTTTCATACTTTATACAATGACCGGCAGTAATAAAAAAGTTGTTTTCCAAAAACGAATTATCATAGAAATGTGTAGCAACAGAGGACAATTTTTGTTAATATGGCAATCTCAGCCCCAAAATCCTGGGCTGTAATTTGTAAAAATTATGGCAATCCTAATTCCATTAGTGAGAACTACTTACTGCCAGTGGTTTTGGTGTAAAGATAGGTTACAATGATAAACCATGTCACCATACATTTGTTACAACTCGTGTTCAGTGAATGTGTGTGGAGCAGCTCAAGAGTGATTATGCTCATATGGAGATGAGGATCACTTACAGATAAGAGTAAGGAAATATTCCATTAAGAAACTATTAGACAATGCTAGAACACTTTTGGACTGTATATAGAGATATTATGGCATTGAAGACCAAGAGGCAAACAGGCCAAATGGAAATGCTCGGACGATCTCACAAATAAATTCAGCTACAGAAACTATTGTTATCAGAAAATATCGCAAAGTTTTGGAAATGAAGGAAAAACATATATAATAAGGCCTAATAAATTGTGTTATTGATATTCGTTATCACAGGGTAAAAGAAACTGGATCTTAGGTAGGTAGTAGATTTTTATAGTAAAAACGTACCCTAGAAGAGAAGTGTTGGTGGCGAAAGCCCTTTTTCACAAAATAAATCTAGTTCGTTACCAGCTCCTGTCTGGCCAAGTTAACATTGGTAAATATTTGGCTCCACATCTGAAATGATATCCTCCCCACACTACTGTGCAGGTGTTAAGAATGACGACGCGGCTAATTTAAAAAAAAAAAAACTTAAACTTGTTAAACTTATTATACAAACCTGTGAACAATTCATAATTATAATTTGTAAAAATGTGTGTGTAAAGTTCAATCATTCAAACATGCTAACTAGAATTCAAAAATTGTGATACAGCTTTGAATCTTGTGTAGGTAAGAAATTAGAAATCGAGCAATTAAAAAAGTTTAATTCAAGTGATGACCTACAATTGAACCCAAATATCCAATATGGAACTCACCAACATTTTCGTCTCAAAACACAAACCATTAATTATCTAGTACCTTGTATTTTTGTTAGGACACATAAAAGTAGCAATATAGTTGTAAAAAAGAACAAAATGTTGGTTAGTTTCGAATTGCATAGGTAGTTTCCATTTTTATGTTTTATTTTTTATGGTTCCTTCGTAAACCTCTGCCCTCCTGTCCTACAGTATCCTTTCTAAATACACCACTAATGCCTGTTGAACAGATTCGATAATTAGGACTCCATCTTGACAAGAGACTTACTTGGAATCCACACACAAGACTGAAACGACAAGAAACTGCTCGTAGATTCCGATGGCTACAACACTTACTTGACAAACGCTCTAAACTTCCCATTCACTACAAAAAAATAGTATACACTACAATAATCAGACCAATTTGGACATATGGAATTGAGCTCTGGGGCTCCACCAAACCATCAAATTCTTCCCGCATCCAATCGTTACAATCCAAAATCCTACGTAAAATCCTTGATGCTCCTTATTACGTCACAAATAAACTCATTCATAAAGACCTTAACATCCCATTCGTTGCAGATTTGACCCAAAACAAATATGCGTCTTTTCATTCCAAACTCCTTAACCATCCTAACCCATTAATTCTTAATCTTTCATCCTTAACAATCCCTGATAATCCTCCGAGGCGTCTGAAAAGAAGATGGCTGCGGGACCTTCTAATTTAAATTAATGTTTGAAGTACCACTAATGGGTGGTTCCTTCCCAAGATTTTCATGTGTATATGAAACATACTACATATTTACCTATTGTACTATTTTGTACAGTTGTAAATTACATTAAATAAATAATAAAAAAAAATTGTATGGTTATTGAAATATAATTGATAGGGAACTTTTTTAATTGTCTGTTATATATTTGATATTTATTTATAATAATGATTCCCATTTTATTGTTGCAGACGATCCGGCATGGTATTGGGTGGGCCTAATCCCCCGCCCGCGATGCGTTACTACCGGCTCTGGATCTACACTTGTAACGCACTCCTCTTCGTCAGCGTCATTGGTTTCGTTACCGTAGCCTGTCGCGTGCTCATATCCGATCCTCGCAGACTCCTCTTCCCCGGCCTCAGTCTCTGGCAGCCGTCCTTCTTGTACGCCTACCTTGCACTAATATTCCAGAGCGGATTCCTACAGGTAATTCATTTATATTTCTATTCTGATTAAGTATTATTGAAGTAGGGTAATACGTATGAGGCAAACTTACAGGGTACTACTGGTATTTGTAGGACAGTGCATATGTAACAATAAAGGGGACTATAGCAGCAAGTATGCCTAAACGTACTTTTTGCAAAACACGGGCGGCCTCAAAAGGTTACCACCTCATACTTACCACAGTAAGAGTGTCAAAATTCATTTATGGGGACTACTGAAAAATAAATATGATGCCTTCTGAATCTGCAGATCTATAGGGCATTAAATGTAGTAACGATGGTTTCCGCAGTGATGTCTTGCAGTGGTACTACTTCAGTTCATACCGTATGGTAATTGAACATAGTCAGGTATTATGTAAAACCATTTGAAATCGGTGAGGAAATGTTGAAATCATTCTTCAAGGGGTGTTTTATCAATTTTTGACAAGGCATATAGCCCACCCAATCAGCAACATATCTATTCATAATAGGCCAAAAGAAAGTCGGCGCAACCATTTCTTTCTTTCTTTTTTTTTGTTTTAACACTATGGTGACTAAGATTATGGATTTTGTTGAATGTGAGACGTCAGAACTCTGCTGGGACTAAGCGCTCTGGGACACTCATTAAAACGTACTCGACCATCAAAGGATTGAAATCTATAATAAAATACATTGTTTATAAACAATTTTTTTCCACATTTTCGTTCGAACCAATAATTCACAATTATTCATTATAGCTTATAACTTATATACGAAATTTTTATAACTTATATTGAACAAGGATGAAAAATGGCCATTTCTAAAAAAATATTGAAAATCTTCAAATAACTGACAAGTTATTCAATACTATAAAAATAATATTTTATAAGGAAAACTTTGGCTGGTTCACAGAAAGATATTGGCCAATAATTTGAAATGAGAGCTCCAGAACGGACGTGGTCATATCGATTTGACTAGAACGGCCAGTGTGCGATTTATTCTTGGGTCTAAAGATTTGATGTAAGCTTTAATATTACTTCAAAAAGAGTTTTGCCTTTTTTCTTACTTAAATTCTAAAAATTTACGGTTCCAATAAAAAACGTTATAGAATTTTAATATTTGTTCTCTCCCCAGATAAATTTCTAGCGGTCCAAATCGATTCATAAGATTGGCTTTTTTTTTTGTCCTACAGGAACGTTTTTAAGTGATAATCAGAATAAAGTTACTTAGAGCTATAGCTATAGCTGTAGAATATAACCTACAATGTTTGCCAGATATTTTATCATGACCTTCATTATCTAAAGTGGTAACAGAGTAAGATAGACTAATCCTACGCTTTATCCTATGGTTTAAATTTTAATAAGGGGCCGCCCGTAACTCATGGTTAGAGCTAGGTCTATCGTTCTGAGATTTGCAGGTGGGGCCGGTTCGAATCCGGCCTGGGAGCGTTGACTTTTTCATTAAGTGGCGGTCCACAAAATGAAAAACGTGACCCCCCACCATAGTTAGAAAAGGTCACTTATAGATAACTAGGCAAACATCACTTTCGCTGTGGATTGCCTTAAAAAACAAAATAATTTTATTAAATAATCAAAATATGTAGAGCTATAGGGAAATTGAAAAATTATAAAAATAAATTTAAAGATTTGTCCTGGCAAGATATTATTTGTTACGTAGTTTTCCTGAAGGCCTGAAACCGATATCAGTTGGCACTAAGCTTAGAGGTCAACAGTGAAGACATACCGAAATATGGTGAAAGAAAAAAAAAACATGATGTGCTTTTATGTAAAGTCGATATATTTTTTCCTATTCTTGGATAAAGTTTATTTCCAAAGATATTTAATGTGGCAAATGAATTCTAAATAAACATCAAAAGATTTTAAGATATGTAGTGAGTTATAAACCATATTTTTTTCTGAATTAACTTATAATAGGACTTCTTACTTGAAATTTGAGTACTGCTGTAGAAGAAAATATGTTTTACTTTCGGTCAGAAGAGGATCGGCACTAAAAGAGGGACGATCCTCCTGAAGCTAATCCAACCCTCATTCAATAAGAGTATTTCCCAGTGGTGGAGCGGGAGCTTTAGGGTAGTTCGCAAAAGATAGGTAAATATATATTTTTTGAGGATATACTGCAAGAAATGCTCAATTGTATATATTTCCTGGTATCTGAGTGTAAGTAGAGGGTATTAATAGGTGTAATCGCAATGGAAGGGCTTCAAAATACTTTTTCAAGCAGCCTAATTTTCAAACATTTTCCTTGGAGACCTGCCTTTGCTACAATTAGAAAGTGGAGAAAGGCGTCATGAGATCCACAGACATCTATCGTTAGTAAACACTACTTTATTCTATATTACTTACAGTAAATTAGTAGTAATCTTTTTAGCCCCCAATGGAGCAAAGGGAGGTTAGCAAATCCTCGCCTCAGATCTCTATCAGATACCAAATTTTTCAACATCATCAATGATCTCTTCCATGTATTTCTGGTTTTCACCAGGGTTTGGGTGTGACAAACTAACTTCCATTTCATTTTCTTATTAGTTTCTCTATTAGCTTTGGGTTAGTCCTCTGTCTTAATTCTTAATAGGAAATTATTTCAGACCAACATATGCAAAGTATTTTCAAGCAAATACTTAGCATATGTAGGAGTTTTTCCTTTTTTTTATTTTGGTAAAACTTCAAGTTTCTGATATAGAGGGAACTGTTTGTTTTGTCTCGGGTGAAATACTCTTCTTCTTTTAAACTTTATACAACTGGATATGTCCAGTTGGTTTTGCGTATTCTGTTATCCATATCCACATTTTTCCCTCCATCTTCACTGATAATGCTTCCTATATAGAGGAATGCATCTATTTCGAAATGCTCAATATGTCTCACTAGCAAATTATCTTCGACTCTGCAGTTCATCCTATCAACTTGGGTTGATTGACTGAGTCTAAACCAACTAGACAAACATAAATAATGCATAAAAACTATCATCACCATTTTGTAAAATCATGGATCGAAAAACTATAATCCTTCATGAAGAGACATTTAACCACCTGCCACGGTGCCAGAACACCAAACATTTTTTCAAACTCTCCATAAATGAATGTCACAAACTACCCAAACCTTAATATAGGAAAATAAAAATTAGAACAAAATGCACCACGTCGTTGTTACATTAACCGAACATTTTCTGAATCTATATTAAAAATGAAAAGTTGTTAAAGGCGCTATTTAAATTTAAATGTAACTTAAGATTACAACCCAGGATGAGTTCTTAAGTTTAAGGAAAATAAAAATACCAAAAAATAAATAAAAACCTAAGCTACAGTGAATGAATACAAAAATTAAAACTACAATTTAAATTTTTAAAAAAGAGATTTATTTTTCTTATCTCCTTTATAATAAATAACAATAACAATGTTAATATATACCTAAGTATATATAAACGTAACTGGTGCCCTTCCTTTGCCATATGGCATTATAAGGGGTTGGGCTGGGTCCACTGAAGGCGGGTGTTACAATATTAGCCCAATGAATTTTTTTAATTTTATATTTTAATATATAAATTTATAAAAAATATATAGGAAAAGCTACGAACTAAACATTCTGTCGTGAAATTCTCATGACGAGAAGAAATATATTTTATGACAAAAAAAAAGTAAGTTAAGACGGTAAGTAAGAACTTAAGAACCACAATAATTTACAAAGCTTCTTGTCGAAAAATTCTACCGAATATTCCAATATTATCAGGATATTAAACTTTAGAGGAGAGGAGAAATTAAACAAAAGGATTTTCCTCAGACCGATAAAGTGCCTACCCTCCTCAAGGGAGGAAGGGAGTGTGTACCCCCAAAGCCCTAGGATTACTGCCAGAATCAAAGGGATCGGGGTTCCAAGGGCTGTCTGGGCTAGAGCCGTGAAAATATAAAAGCAACTAAAATTTATAGGGGGACACGTTAAATTTAAAGAATTCACTCCAGGTATAACCGCATCGCTCACAAAATCATAAAGTATGATTGCTGTATTTTATTTAGTGTTTCAATTTTATGGTAGGACAGTAAAATTGTTATTTTATATATTACCGAAATTCGATATTAACCATCCTTATACTCCTATAGAATTTTAAGAGAACATTATCAGTTTGGTCTTCGATTAAGTTGTTCTAGAAATTTTCAGTTTATATATTTATTGAAGTTTTAATGTATAAATATTATAGATAATATTAGGTGGGCGAGGAACTAAGCATTCTAATGATGGAAGGTTCGAATCGACGCTGTAAGGATTGATTTTTATCTCATGGTATAGCAGTCTCACTCTGGCAAGATTATATTATTAACCTGTAGGTTAACCCTCTATTTCGAATACATAAGAACGTTAATATAAAATAAATTACGTAACCGAGAGAATTTCATATATCCACTTCTTATAAGTAAAGGTTTTTTAGATAAATTAAAATTTTACATGTGAACATTATTCAGTTTACTAACCTCAAATTTTCTCTTATCAAATCAAAAATCAATATTTTGAATACAAATTTCATCTACCTACGTCTTATATCTCCCATAATAATTGTCCAAAATTTTATTTACTTTACAGAACTCATCAACAATTTTTATGGGATAATCGAACGAATTTTTAATTTTTTTTTTATTACCCCCCTATCTGGTCATTTCTGGCAAACGAGAGGGAGAGAGAGGAATAACCAACATCAGTGGTTCCTAAAGTGAGAGCCCGAGAAAATGCCACTTTCTCAAATTATTAAAAAGATAAAAATTAAATTAACAAATATAGTGCATTCAATTCAAAGGTGCTGCGAAAGTTTTTAAAGCCATCAATGGTGCCAAGAATAAAAATTGTGGCCACTTACCTGCTCAACAAACCTGCCCTAAACAGAGTTGAGAAGGGGAAGAGTCAAATTGTTCAACAAATCAAATCGTTCAACTTCTTCGGTTACAAACTATCTTAACGAAGTTGTATGATTAGATTAAGTACTACCAAAATATTCATAATTTTAAGATAAGAAGATAACGTAAAAAAATCTCATATTTATGATATTTGCTCGATAGTAAAAATTTAAATCAGTTCTACGCTCAAAGAGTACACTATCAAAGTTAAAAAAATGTAAGCATCTCATTGAAAATATAAGTAATTGTCTCAGACCGAAGGAACTTGGATATGAAAATCAGTCGTAAAGGGATTCTAAAAAACTTTGATGGCACTTTATAATAAGAGGATATAAATTGTAATTTAGACAATGATCTTTCAAGGTTGAGGGTTGAGGCATTAACCTTTAAAACAAATAAAATTCTCAGTCCTAAATATACGAAAGAAATGTTATAGGAGCAATACGAAAATCCCAGAAGACAATCCTTTCATACGTCCGAGTTTAAAGGGTAACGCTCCAATCAATTTATCTCAAATAATCTTAGAATTTTAATAACCTTAATTATAAATTGTTTAAAGTCGGAAAGGAACAGTATCGTGTCTATGAACCAAGACAAAATAAAGGATTAATGTTTTTATTTCAATATATGAGGCGTGTAGCTTCAAAACTAGCTCTATCCACATTTTTCTGAAATACCTTGTCTTGGCCGAAAAAAAAAAAAAAAAAAGTTTTTTCAAAATTTTTTTTCAATAAATTTTTTCTTAGATTGACCTTGTTTTTTCTACTTTTATACTATGATCACCTTTTTGAAATTTCACATTGAATAAAATTGGTGTATTTTTTTTAATAATTAAAACTATATTTATGATTTTTCCAATATTATTAGTCAGTGTACTACGTTGAAAATGATAGTTAATCACTCGGTTTGTCCAAAATTTAAATTTTAATTCTCAGGAACCTAAAATCGCTGAAGTAGTGAAACTACCATGAAATAATAATGGACGATACAAGGGAAGTTTTTCGCTTTTCTGAAAATATTCTAAAATTGGATGGAGGTGGTTTTGAAACTACACGCCTCATACAAAATATGTATAATTTGAAATTATCATATAGATAAATATGAAACTAATTATTGATTTATTTGTTGCAGATAATAGGTTGCCTTGGCGCATCAAGACTGAACGAACGCCTCCTAAACATTTATTGGCTACTGATCCTTGTACTTCTTGTTGGAGACGTTCTCCTAGGAGTGGTCTGGATGTACCGATTTAACGGCTTAACCACAGAGCTTCGATCCCTCCTCAACCACTCCATCCTCACAAGGTACGGGCCAGACCCAGAGTGGACGGCGCTTTGGGACAGCGTACAACGGCAGTACAGCTGTTGTGGTGTCTTTGGCTTCCAAGATTTCATTCACAATCTGTCCTCTTCCGACCCAGGTAACTCAATAAATGAATTAGCTTCAATAAACAGTTCTCAAATAAAAACAAGTATAGTACATCTAAGATGAGTTTTCATGTGGTTAACAGAGGGAGAAGGGTGTACAGAGGCAAACTCATTTTAGACGTACCTGTGGAAGGAATAGAAAAGGAATACATCTTTTCTTAAAGTAGATTTCTTTATTAGAAGTGGAGGAAGGATTTTCATATAACTAGAAAAACACTAAACTAAGTAATTACCAACCTAAGAAATGAAATACTTTTTTAATAATTACATATTTAAATGCTATATAGATATTAAATTTAGACAAATTAGAAAGCGATCTTCTCATTACTAATTGAAAACTCCTGTATTTTTTAATTTTTAAACGTAAAGCTATGTAATATTGTTCAATAGATTTAGAATTTAATTTGGATTAAAGTAATTGATGCTGTTAAAGGTACATTTGGGTTTAAAATAATTGAAAATAATATTCTCTGAAAACTTGTATCAAGGTTCTGGATCAAAGGGAACAGATAGAGAGGGAAAGCAGTTAATCAGATGAAAATCCCGGCTTTCTTAAGAATTGCTCCCCCTTCAGGTGACAAATTATCTCACTACTTCACTAATCTACTTCAGATAAATCCTAAATTCGTCCAATCTTTAAGTAGAAACAGCAATTTGTTTCAATCTACCATCAGGTTCTATATATA
>NW_027115706.1:693870-701661 GCF_000696795.3 Halyomorpha halys | reverse complement strand
GATCAGCTGATCTCCTCAGTCAGCTGACATCAAAATAACAGCTGACTCATACCGTAACTTACCATAAGGAATATATGTACAAGTGGTAAACATAATCGTTACATGTATCCCTCTCAGGGATGAATTTTTTTTGGTCGGTATGCCTCATTTCAAATTATACTTGTACTCTAACTAATGAGCCATCATTTCGGACATTATGTTCATTAGTAATGACTAAAACGTGTACATTATTACCACCTGCCATTTTATTTCCAAATAACTTACGATTTGAAATTACATTCACCCATATCTCGGTTCTTTATAAAGATAGAGGTATACTTAGCAATCGTTGTACCAAAGACAAAAAAAAAGTAAAACTTCGCCCGAGCCTTTTCTTCGAATCTTCTGGATTTTTTTTTCTGTGATGATTGTTCGAACCCGACTATCGGTCATTATAATTCAAAATGGAAGCCAATAAGAGGTTCTTAAGTGCATTTTTCGGGAATTTAAGAATATGTGAAAAAATTGAATCATTTATTGTTCCACTTAGCAATAATTTTTTTTTTAAACATAGAGTAAAACGTCAGCTTCATAAGCACTTCCATTTATGAGACCCAGTTAATTAAACGAATGAAGAAGGAAAAGACGACAGTATTACTATATTACTGGTCAGTAATATAAATTTCGAGTCTGTAAAAACTATAAAAGCGATAAAAGAGGTTCATAGATAGCTCAGGCTATATATATCACTTTATATCTTCTCTGAACTCTCAGGACACTTGTCCAAACCACCTCCAGGTATTGAGGTAATTCTTCCAGTATTTCATCAACAGTCCTTATTTCGAGGCTCGCTATGAATGTAGTTTTCCTCACATGGTCCCTTCAGTCTTTCCTTTCATCCCATCCTATTGCTTGGATGTGAATATTCTGTTCAGTCGGAAGGTTCCATGATTCTCTTCCGTGGGTCGGAGTCGCGGAAGAAACGAAATTTTATGAAAAACCTTTTTAGTACACTTCGAAATTTCTTTTCCTCCAGAAAGCATACCTTCTAAGGATTGAAGTATCTGCACTAGATCTTTATCTCATCCTGCACCCAACCCTGCTCATTAGGTTAGGATCCAAGATATCTGTAATTGTGCATCAGTTCTACTAATACTCCATTAAGCCTTACTAAGCTATCAGTACGCCATTTTTCCTTCTCCTAACAAATTTGGTTTTGTCTAAATTTAATATTCTTTTTATCTCTTCCTGGAGAATACAAAAGCTGAATTGGATGTCCCAAGAATTTCTTTCAAATACAAGGGGGTCGCTGTTTAGATTACTTGAAGATGTCTGAAACCCAGGTGAAACGATCTTATGTGTTGATAGGAACTTCGAAGCGCGGTTTTTGAGGTTGAATATGAAAAATCGCATGACAAGACAAGATTTCTAGTTTAGCTTTCTAGGTAATATTATTATGAGCATCCGGAATGAACATTGGTACGAAATGTAATACAACGTATTAGATTGTCGAATAGGCGGCGGAATGTTGTGACTACATCTCATATTGAACGGGTAGGTCTCGGATTACAAGTCTTTATTTATTTTATCAGTGCATTTATTGTCTGAATATATTTTCTAGTTCCATTTACTGTAATCCCTTATCAACATTCCGATTTATTGGCTATGTATCCAAAGCCTTAGGATATCCATATCCTAAGGCTTTGGATACATTTGTAAAACAAGCTAAAATTTCTCGGTTCATTTCGATGGGCTCCTCCGAGACTATTGAAAAACTCCATTTCACCTTAATCCGTATTCATATGTATTCGTATGTACTTCACCAAAAAGTGATACTTTAGCTATTCCTATGCGTTTATTTAGAATATTAAAAAAAAAAGAATTGCTTAAGACATTGAGAATTAAACTCTATAGTTTCTATATTCTATGTTATCCCCTTTCTTAAAGATGGAGAATATAATCGATATTTGCCTGTCCTTGACTATCTGTTGGCCCTTCAAAGAGTCGAGAAGCGCAGAAATATTTCCGAGTTTGAGGTAAGACATATAGTATCTGTAACTTCCTTTTCTGTCAAGTAATCCTCGTCCCACCAGTTCTACAGTTTTTCCCAGCACTACCTACACATATAGTTTCTTTCAACACTATTCACTGTTCGTAGCACGTCCCGTTTTCTTCATGTACCTATGCATTATCTTTTAGCGGCTGGTTTGATTCTATAATGTTCCAAAGTGCATTTGAAAAAGTACTTAATGCCTCAAAAATTAACTGTAGGTTTCCGAAGGAGCCCAAAATAGGCAAAGGTCCTCTTATTTACTTATATTTGCTTCATAATAGATAGTATAGTTCAGAGACGATTAGAAAATAAATACGATGTACTACAAGTCAGGAAATCGTAATAGAATTGAAAGAATTCATTTAGGCAAGATTTGATTCCCAATTTATAATCATATCGTTATAAGAGCCGACATCTCATCCCCACAATGAATCTTCCTCAGGTGACGCCCAAAATATGCAAATTATCAGAATCACACAAAGCACAAAAGACACGGTGATGTCAAGATAAGTGCATATTGGATGATTAATTTCGCTTTGACATGGGAGCTGTTGCCGGTAACTAATTATCAAAGGGGACACCATTGTTTATGAAAGCCTTTATTTTAACTGATAAATTGCTCCGGCTAACGTGGAGCCTTTCATAGCTATCGAACCGTATGTAAACTAAAACCCAGCCCCGCCCCCCACACACTGAAGGTGAAAACTTATACATACTTCAATTTATACTCCCCTACCACATCTATAATTAAAAATCATACAATTTTAGAATTTTTTATAAAAACAAAATTAAGCTTTTATTTATTAATTCATATACTATTATTGTCAATATCTTACGTTTCAATGCATTATTTATTTAGTATGCTGTTAAATTGATTCATGCAATTTCTTATATAGAATGAAACTCAGCAGATTGCCACCAAAGAAAACTGAATTTTAACAGTGATACTATTTTGATAACATATCAAAGATACATCAATTTGAAAAAAAGTATCATTAATTAACAAGTCAGAACCAAGAAAAAAAAAATAAAAAATCACAACTTTCACATACCACCCTACCTACATCCCCAAGTTTTGTGTAGATTTGTGAGTTCGTGTTGAAGTTATCGGTATTTTTATTTAGGATTTTCGAAAAAAATTCAGGATGATGATATTTATGAACAAAAAACTGTTATTTTATGTTGCTATGAAAATTCGTATTTTAGTGTTTCTCGACTTTCTGATTGATAGATTATTCCATATAAACCACAATGGTTCCTATTCATCTCTCTATTCTCATTCCGCTAGTGTTCCTCAAGGTAGTATTCTCGGTCCCATCCTCAACACCGCCTATACAACTGACATTCCAACCGATCCTAACACTATCCTCACCACGTATGCCCATGACACATGTGTGCTCGCAGTTAGTAATAACCCATTAATTGTATCCTAAACTTCCCATTTGTATTTCCAAAATCCTATATCACAGCCCTCGAAGATTGGTGTCGTAATTGGAGGATTAAGATAAATTCAACAAATCCCATCAAATCACCTTTACCCTTCGTCGTAAACCTACCGACTGCCCTAAAGTTTCATTTAATAATGTTACTCTTACCCCTGTCGAACAGATCCGCTACCTTGCATCTAGACAAACGATTAACCTGAAATCCTCACACAAGACTGAAAAGACAGGCAACTGCACGTCAATTTCGACTATTACAGCACTTACTAGACAAACGGTCTTAACTTCCAACTTATTACAAAAGACCTATTTACATGACTATACAATTATAAGACCAATCTGGAAATATGGAGTTGAGTTTTGGAGTTCCACTAAACTTTCGAATTCCTCTCGTATCCTCACAATCCAAAATCCTTCGTAAAATCCTCAGTGCTCCTTACTTTGTCACAAATAAAATCATACATAAAGACCTTAATGTTCCCTATGTAACCGATCAACCCCGAACCAGATATCACTCCTTCTATTATAAACTCCCTAACCACTCAAACCCCCTAGTTTCTAACCTTGCAATCTCTTCCATTCCTGACAATCCTCCGAGGCGCCTGAAAAGAAGATGTCGTGGCCATCTTCTCATCCACTCTAATGACCTGCTAATATAAAATGTCATTAGAGTGCTACCAATGGGTAGTTTCTCTACACGCCTGCAACACTCCATTTTAACTAACATCAAATTAACAGAATATATTATATAATATACAATTTCAATAAAGATATTAAAAAAAAGTGTTTCTCGAGAAGGAAATAATGAATATAAATAATTATTTTTTTTTTTATTGTTAATAATACAAAGAGATAACGATGCCGTAATTCAATCGGGAAACATCGTGCCGTCTCGGATTTCTCCTTTCGAATAGGATATCAATTTTCCAAAACAAACAAAATTGAAAGTATTTTACAAGATTTATATTTGGCATTTAAGCACTGTTAAACTATTTTAATGAGGAGTTTTTTTTCTCACCTCCTTTATTATTAATAACAATATTAATATTTATCTAAATATATACATATGTAACAGGTTTGATGAGGATTTTTTTAACAATATTATTTAGTCTTCATGGTTTAATGAGGATAGGACAAATCTGGAATTAAATAAAACTTAATTGTACATTGATTCACCTAGATTAATCGAAATCGTGAGACTTTTCGAGAAAATCGATTTTATATTAAAATAGCACTTCTGGTAGATTTGAACGAAAAAGTTACTGTATCACCGCAGGCATACACATACTCCAAATATGTAACTTCAGTTCCATATAACTTTTGGTTTTTGAGCTAGACTGGCCACACGCAGACAGACTATTTTGCGCGACTTGGTCATTTGGACTCAAGGACCTCAAAACGTGTATTTCAGTCAAAATAATTTAAAAATTCGCTAAGTACTTTTTACTTACATGTAAACTCAAAATAATTTAAATGTGTTCCTTTATAATAAAATATAACAAATTAAAAATTGAAAGTTCTGTAATCCTAACACCACCGGAATCCATATTTGAGGACAAAGTCAAAGAAGGATGGCCTGTCAGCTAGAGCCATATCCATCAGTATCCTTTCACGGGCGAAAAATCGTTCATGTTCGCCGGCGGGATTTGTACTTAAATTAAAATAAAATTCAGCTAAAGTAATATAGTTTATTATAATCGTAAACCTTGTAAATTGTAAATATAGTTTATTTATTGATATTTACAACTGTATACAAATACACACATCAAGTAAATTTTCTGTATGTGATATTATGACATGATAAAAATATGTGGAGAATCTACCCATTGATAGAACTCTAAAAACATTTCTAAAGGAGAAGATCTCGAGGCCATCCTCTTTTCAGACGCCTAGAAGGATTATTAGGTAGTGAAGGAGAAGCCAGGTTAGAAACGAGTTGGTTTGGGTCGTTGAGAAGTTTATTATGGAAGGATTGGTATCTGATTCTGGCCAAATCGGCAACATAGGGGTCATTGAGGTCCTGCTGGATGATTTGATTTGTGACAAAATAAGGAGCATTAAGGATTTTACGAAGGATTTTGAACTGTAAGGATTGGATTCGAGAGGAATTAGATGGTTTAGAGGAGCCCCATAGCTCAACTCCATATGTCCAAATAGGCCTTATAATAGTCATGTAGATCAGTCTTTTGTAATGGATTGGAAGTTTGGACCGTTTGTCTAGTAAATGTTGTAATAGTCGGAATCGACGAGCAGTTTCCTGTCTTTTCAGTCTTGTATGAGAATTCCATGTCAGTCGTTTGTCCAGATTTAGTCCTAAGTAACGGATCTGTTCAACAGGAATAAGTGAGGTATTATTAAAAGATACTCTAGGGCAAGATGAAGGTTTACGATGAAGGGTAAATGTGATTTGGTGGGATTTAATAAGGAAATACTGAAATTACTATAGTTGGAGTAAGAATTGATTTATTAAGACTTTATCATTTTTTTTTTTATTACAAAGATAATACCTTGAGTATTTTTTATTTTAACATAAGTTGATAATAAATAGTTATCATTTTTTTTTTTTTTTACAATTTCAAGCGCTTTTTAAATATTGCTCGATTTAACTATCTTAAAGTTTCCTCTCCCTGTTTTAAAGTTGATATTTATATTATAAATATTTCAAAAGTGATATAGGACCCTCGCTCCCCGGGGGTCTTAGCGAGGCGGGTCTGGCGGGGAAGGATTGCCTTTTTTGTGTTATGATCTCCTCTTGTGAGTGTGACATGTCGTACATCGACCAACCTACTCGTTATAATAGTCTGTTTGAAAAGTCAGATAAGTAAGGCTACCACGGAGGCCGGGAGTGGTGGGTTTCGTGCCGTTTTCAATTTCAGGCGCTTTTTAAATATTGCTCGATTAAACTATCTTAAAAGTTTCTTCTTCCCGTTTTAAGCTAATATTTCAAATAGATAAGGAAGAAAACATTAATTCAGCACCCAACCACCCAACCACCCATTTTTTCCTTTTTTAAATTACGATGATCGCTAATGATGCTTCTATTTCTGAAATAAAACGCTAAACTATGTTATTTTTTGGAGTTGTCGCTTTCCTTGTGTTCAAGCAATATGTAGGCGCAAAACATTTTGACAATCCGCTAGGTAGATCAATAGAATTTACATTATTGCATCCTCATTTACTTCATACAAAACATGATTGTCGGAATCGATAGGCTTATAAGCAAAATATCTGGATATGGAATTTCCAATTCAGCTATTGCAATAAATAGAAACCTGGTGGTGCAATCTCGAGCGAGTGAGGTAGGCGTGCCTAGATAGGTGGGGCGGTATTTCCAATTCATTAATTTTTTCCATGATTCGTCAATACAGTGGAGTCTTTCATTACACAGAGGCAGAATGACACCTTTTATGTGAATATTGCAGGACACTTTCAATTAAACATTAATTTACTCAGACCAATTGTCCGGACTAAACTAAAAACCTTGTCCTGGTTTCAGCATTTTAAAATGAACGATTCCACAAACACGCAAAAGCATTTTTTTAGAACATAACCCTGATGCAGCATTCATTCAGAGAGATCCACTGCCTTTTGCGTTTTGAATTTTAATAGAGGGCCGACTTTTCATCACCAGTGAACAAGCAATCATAAAACGTTTCTGTAGTGTCCCATTGAAGCAATCAGTTGCATGTTGTGGATCGGATAGCTTGTTAGAAGGTTTATTCATCAATGGTCTGACACGGATTAACCCGTCGTCTAATGTTGGTCTTCCTGGTTATGAGACGGAAAGGTCAAAACGGGGTGTGAACTTAGAAACTCATTTTTGGTATTTGAGAACGTATAATTCAATTAGGTCAGGATCTTAAATGTTTTTTGTAGCAACTTCTGGTTCATTACACTTCTAAAGTCTCAAAAAGAAAACAATATAGGCGTATTTTTCGTCTTTGGCGGGCAATTTCGCCCAAACATGCGAAAAAAGATTTAAGGTTTAAATCACTTTTAGGCAAAAATCGGCAATAATTAAAATTGATATAGATACGATATTTATTTATCAATTTATTCATGAATAAGGGTCATATACATAGCAAATATAACTATTAGTTTCAACTATAGCTAATTTTTGCACATCTTTGGCTTAAATTAAGAGAAATAAACGAGTAACTTAAAAACCTTAAAATGTCTATGGCACGACTGTGAAGTATATAATGAACTGGAAAATCATAAATAAATCACAAAGAAATTGACATACTTAGGTTACTAACTATGTGCACATTTATTCCAACTATATCAAGAACAGAAACAACTTTGAATCTTGTTTAA
>NW_027115706.1:674193-693790 GCF_000696795.3 Halyomorpha halys | reverse complement strand
TAATTCTGACTTCAGTTAAAAATTTAAAAAAAACAATAGTGCTTAATTAATTAATTTTTGTCTTAAAAGTTTCAGGGATACAGCGTCCCCCTATTTAGCATCAAATTATCAAATTTTTAAATATATAACCATAGCAATGACCAATTTATAAACTTAGTCACTGGCCTTCAAACTTTAAAGTTGTAGAGAAATTCTTTATTTAGCCATGGTGCCCAAATACATTGGGTTGCAACAATACACAGCATACCTATCAATCCATGATCAGACATATATATACAATACATTTACAATATATTTACATGTTACAACAGTAATTTTTTTTCCTACCTTTTGCTTTTACAATCAATACTCGTCTATATACTAAATACAAATATTTTTCTATTAAACTATTTCATTTCATTTGAAAATTTGCTTTCCCCTATTTTGCTGTCTCAGACCTCACCTCCCCTCTCCATTGATCCCCACCAACGTTCGATTCGATAAACAAATTAAACGAATTTATCATTATATACCAATGTAAAATCAAACCAAAGATATAATAGTCACAGCATTAGATCAGTTTACAAAAAAAAATAATGTATAGATTTAAAAAAAAAACCAAAAGAAGGAAATACTTAAACTAATAAATAAGTTAAAAGAAATAATTTAATATATAAATAAGTTTAGGGAATAAATATTATATTAATATTTAAATCTATTTAAAAGTTTGTATCTCATCCAATAATACTGGGGATGATGGGGGACCCCAAAGTTTGTATAAATTAGTGAACTCCTGTTAAAGTTATTGCAATTTTTGTGATTTTCCAGAAAAAAAAAATCGAAGAACTGAGAACGCGAAAGTTATGAACAAAAAATTTTATTTTTATTTTCACTATAAAAATTCATATTTTAGTGTTTCTCGACTGATACCCGGGACTGCTCAAACTCCGTAAAGTACTACCTACTTCATACTATCTCATCATTCCTTCCATTCTTATTTATAGATTATTCCAAGTAAACCACAATCGTTCCTATTCATCCCTCTACTCTCTATCCGTTGGTGTTCCTCAAGGTAGTATCCTCGGTCCCATCCTCTATACCGTCTATACGACTGATACCCCAACAAATCGTAACACTATCCTCACTTCGTATGCCGATGACACATGTATGCTCACAGTTGATAATAACCCTTTGATTGCATCCCAAACTCTCCATCCCTATATCACAGCCCTCGAAGAATAATGCAAAAATTAGAGAATAAAAATAAATCTCACAAAATCATCTTTACCCTTTGTCATAAACCTGTCGACTGCCCTACAGTATACATTAATAATGTTGCTCTTATCCCTGTAGGACAGATCCACTACCTTGGACCACATCTGGACAAACAACTAACTAGGAATTCTCACACAAGACTGAAAAGAAAGGAAATTGCACGTCGACTTCAACTATTACAGCACTTACTGGACAAACGGTCTAAACTTCCAATTTATTACAAAAGACTGATCTACATGACAATAACAAGGCCTATCTGGCCTTTTCAAATAAAAAAAATTTTTCTCGAAGTGTGAATAACGAACATAAGTTTTGTTGCTTCCAAAAATACAACAGTTTAACTAAAATTGACGTAGCCGTAATGCGATCGGGAAACATTGTACGGTTTCGCCTTTTCCGGTTCGAATCCAAAGTCTATATTTTCGGTTTTTCCTTTTAGTTATCCATTTTACACACAGACCATTTTTTGAGACATGGTTTTAGGACATAGGGAACTTCAAAACCTGTATTTCTGTCCAAAACTAGAATTCCAATTTTTTCCAAATAACGGTCGCAACACTTTCCTTTACAACATATTCCGTATGAAGTGAAAGTAAAAATTATAAAATAGCGGAGATCAGAACAAGGGATAAATGGCAATTATTTCAAGATTACATTTTATTTGGAGTAAAGGTATTCGACCCCGTGTATACCAACTTGTCCAATATATATTCAACTATCCAATATTTATTTTTGTCTTATTTTAAATATTATTTACTATTGTACTAGGATAAGTTTTGTTGTTCAGGATTAAAATGTTTTACTATTTCTTTAGAAAGGAATGAAAATAGCTTCTGTAGGAAACTAGTTTAGGACCAAGGAGACTCCTTCTCTCTTTTTTAACTTTGCACAAAAGCTTCTGTGGAACTTTCCTGTTTTTATTATCCCAGTCAAGAACTCTTGTTTTATTTCCGTTCTCAGTATTGTGAATCGCTCGCTAATACTCTTTAAAATGAATGTAGTCATGAAAGATCCCTGGAATCGCACTCAGACAAATACTAAGTAAAATGTAAACAAAACCTTTTCACATTTTGTAACTAACTATTTAGATATATCCTTTTTTTTTTTTAATTTTTAAATTAAAATTATTAAGCAAATTTATCAAACTTTATTAATTATTTTAGTAGACACGACTGTAGTCAAGGTCATTCAGGGTTCTTCAATAAAATGAATAATTCAGTTAACTTTTTTCGTTCTTGTTCCAATAATTTAATTAAATCAATATAAATGAAAATTTATTGTTCAATTGTTACTTATCTATGATCTGAAAGTACTAGACCAATTTACACGTTGATTTTTTCAAAATCTTTGGTGTCGTCTTGGAAAGGTTGTCTTGTAATGTATAAATCCAATATATATTCAGTAGAAAAAAGTTATGATCAAAATTAAAAATTATTGCCTCATAACTCAAAATGTATACATTTACACATATTTTTATTGTGTTGTATAATATTTTTCATGCACTCAATATGAGACAATAGGATAAGTAATGAAATAACCTAAATTAAAAAAAATTGAATATTGACAATTATTAACAAATATAGAGCATTTTGAATGTATTGCTTATAAAACCTCTGTCTACTCTGAAGTACGAAAAATTTGCTATTTAAATGAACATCATGTTTAATATTTTTGGATATAAAGAGTTCAATACAACTTTCGTTTAAATCAGTGACCCTCTACTTTTCTACTTTTTTTTTTAAATAAATGTTTCTGGTCAAATATCTGTCGTGTCTTCTGGTTTATTTCATTCCAGAGAGCTTGCAGCATTTTGAAATGTTACGGGTCTAACCATTTAAATTTCTTAAAGACACAAATTTTGAGCAGTGTCTCTTTTGTTTGGTAACACCATAATATTATTTGGTGGGGAGAACAAATCCGGCAAGTTGTCCTTTATGCCAACCCCTGGCGGCTACCTGAGTTACCGCCGCGTACTAACCGGCAGCGTCAAGGTTCATTTTTCGGGACCGCCGAAAAATGAATATTAACAGCCCCAGAACCCACAACGTTCCGAACCGAGCAAACTGAGACCTACGCCCCAACCCTCACGGCCGTCACGTAGTACCATAATGGTAAGTGAGCACTAAAGTTGATTTCAGCGAAAAATATACTGCAACATCCCCATCTTACCAATGTTATATAAGAAAGTAGTTAGTATAATAAGTATATCTTATATAAATACTTTCAGAATAACAAAATTTGCTTTTTTATAATTTTCCATTTTTCAGCTAGGCTGTTCATACGCATAATACAAAACAAATCTGTTTTAGACTGACAGCCTAAAATTATACATTCATTCATAATAATAATCTGAAGACTTTTAATTTATTTTGTAAATACACCAATGCCGCTTAAACTTTTTCTACAAAATAGTAATTTGCGATTCCCTCAAAATCCTAAAATTGACACCAGCGTCGTTTCTGATATAATCAATTCATTTACTAAAATTAAACAGACAAAAAGCAAAACCACATTCACAACAATAGAATACGAGGGTTACATATGCTGTTCCTAAAATAATCGATTCATTTACTAAAATTTATTACATAATTAAAATAAAAAGACAATAGGCAGAATAAACTAACTAAGTAACAAAAATAAACCCAGGCAGATATTTAATTTCAAATCTAACAACTATGAAATACTCGAATGTTTGTACAATATAACGTTCTCTCTTGTCTTCACACCACAGTGTACACCGAGTACACTTCTGAGGGTCGAACAAATACTTATGTCCTAATAAAGGGCTTTCTGCCTCTCCTCCGATTTTCACCAAACACTTGCAATAACCTCCTACAAAAACTCTGAGATACCTTAAATTTCATAGTTCTATTATTTTATAACTTAAGAGTAGGATAAATTCAATTACTCTTTTTTTACTAATTGAAAACTAATATTTTGCTCTGTATTCATATTGTTTAAGTTAAGACAAAAGTATCAATTAAAATAAGCTGCAACGTCTTGTTTCAGTACATTTGTTGCATATTAATAATGTCCCGTCTAGTTTCAGCACATTTGTTGCATAATAATAATGTCCCGTCTGGTTTCAGCACATTTGTTGCATAATAATAAGGTCCTGTATGATTTCAGCACATTTGCTGCATAATAATAATGTCCCGTCTAGTTTCAGCACATTGGTTGCATAATAATAATGTCCCGTCTGGTTTCAGCACATTTGTTGCATAATAATAAGGTCCTGTATGATTTCAGCACATTTGTTGCATAATAATAATGTTCTGTCCAGTTTCAAGCCATTAGTAGATGTATAATTTAGACATTTCCCGGAGTAAAAGTTGGGGGATATTGTAATATGCTGGTAATTCTAATAAATTAAGTGGAGTGAATTATTGAATTCAAAATGAATGAAAAATGGTGATATAAGGATATAAGCTTCTATTTTTAATTTATACACATGGTTATGTGGGAGTAGGCAAAAGGTTGTACAATAGAGTTAGTATTTAATTTTGATTGTGGATTGTAATGGGGTTGTAAGAAATAATAAATGTTGTAGGTTACTTGATGATTAAACTTCTTTGATTGAAGTATTATTCTTCAATGATGTTATCCTCCCTCTTTCATCTTGCCTTTCGTCCCTCTGCCTGAGTGGGGTGTAGTTTATTTACTCGTGGTGCATTGCTGATCTTAGCCAAAAAACTCTTAAAGACGCTGTTTACTCTTCTCTGAAGCCTACTGCTTCATTTAGGTGCCATTAGATGACAGAATCTTGAATTTCTATTCAAATGTGAGGGGAAGGGGAGTAATCCCCAAACAGTAGAAAAGCTATAAGGAAAAATTAGGCGATAGTTAATCACCAGAAAGAAGGGGTTTTAATTATTATTTTACTAGCCACCTAAAAAAGGAGAATACTGTTATCTGTTCAAATTGCCAGTCAGTGCCAAATCTTTTTCAATGGATCCATCCGTTTTCGGATAGACTCCTTAGTTAAAAAAAAAAGAAAGCATTTTTGGCTATTGGTCTATATGCGTTGTAGTGCGATTATTTTTTTGAGCTTCTTTTTCTTTTTTATGCTTTCGCCCCGAATGATGAAGTAACATCGTTGAAGTCTTTTACTTAAAGCCCTTTAATTTTTCGTATATAAAATATCAAGTTATACATGGGCATTTGAAAAGCAGATACGTAAATAGAATACTAAAAAAATTCTAAACTCTCTATCGGACCAATATTAGTGAAGATACAGCACGGAATATTGGACTAACTGCTAATTGCTAAACTTCTAAAGACAAATTTATGTAATTTACTTAAGTATAATGTTAAGTAATTTATAAGTAAAATGTTAATTTTTTTTTTCAAAAAACCATGTTCAGTACGGGCATAGA
Organism: Halyomorpha halys; assembly: GCF_000696795.3. Classification (NCBI taxonomy): domain Eukaryota; kingdom Metazoa; phylum Arthropoda; class Insecta; order Hemiptera; family Pentatomidae; genus Halyomorpha; species Halyomorpha halys. Next base: position 688,160 of record NW_027115706.1, on the reverse strand, counting down.
AAAAATTCCTTCTTTTTTTTCCCATCCTCCTTAAGTGCCTTTTAGCTTCCTGGAATTTATGTTAATAATAATTTATATTAGGACTAACGTGGCATAAACTACGTTTTAAAATTACTACAATCTATCTGTAAAAATAAATTAAATTAACTAATCTCAAAAATTCATTTTCAAAATAATATTTCTGGTATATATAAAAAAAAAAAATACTACTTTTTGGAACTATATGTCACCATTATTTCTCTTTATTTAGTTGAATTTAATAAAGATATTATTACTCTTCAAACACCTCTTTTGGAATAAAATTAAGGAACCACGACTTAAGCTTTTATTAGTTTAGGTTAAATGAACCTGCAAGGTGATAAATCATGTTCAAATAGAGTTAGCCCAAAATAAAGAGTAAGAGGAGACAACAGAAGTGAGTGGAAAGAGCACACTAGGCGTTCAAATGTGACAAATGGTTCTAGCCCCTTTTCAGCCATATCGTGAGTTTCTTTCATACGGGACACAACTCACTGACTCAAAATTATACTCAAATTTATTCATAAATCATCCGAATAATTCGTAAAGTAAGTATTTAGAATGTATTTGATTTGATTAAACACTAAATCGAATAGGAATTAATCAAATACTAAACAATTACGAAGCATTTGCGTTCTACTGATTATTGTAAAGGTGGTAACATTTGTGCTTAAGATAAATTAATAAAAATATATTATGACTAAATAGCATGAACAGCATTAAATACTGGCCAAAGGTATTACATTTGATAAATTTTTTTTTAATATAACAAAACAGAAAAAACAAAGAAAGTATTTTTTAAAAATTGTTTAACTACCCCTAGGATGAAAACTAATAAACGGTTTCTCAAATTTTCCTCGATTTAAGCCTCATAATACAAATTAATCAGCTACTCTCAATAAACTCACGAAAAATTAAATTCCTGGTACTTTGAATAAATATTTTAGGGTCATAGTAAGAGGGAAGTAAAGAAAAGAAATACCATATTTATGAATTAGTATGTTTAAGTAAGGTACTCTTACCAGAAGCATAAGAAAAAGTGCGTGTGTTGTTAATATATATTTTTTTCGGTTAGCTCATAGACATTGTTGATCATAGGCCGCCCACGCTAAGAACTAGCCTTCTTGGGCTACTGCTTTACAGTTTCTGAATGCTCTTTCGCATCTTTGTCAATTTTTTCTATACATCTGGTTTTTGGCCTCCCGCGTGATCTCTTGCCAACTATACAGTCATTATTCTGTAGAGGCCCCCTGAAGGATTACTTCGAGCCACATGTCCCGCAAATCTTAATCTCCTTGCCTTCATATCATGAGATATTGACTGATCAGTCTCTGCAAGCAGTTAACTGTCTATTCTTCTCCTCCGTGTGTTAAGGCTCTGATCCTAGATCGCTCTTGTAATTGCACGGAGGACTTTCCGTTCAAATCTGTCGATCCTGCTGCCTGTTAGAGCCCAGGACTCGCAGTCGTATATTTTGGGGGTAACTACATAAATGCAAATGACTAGATCCTATAATAAATCGCTAGGTAAAAACAGTTCTGGCGGATTTACCGGAGAACCTCCAAGCGCGTATTGGTGAAAGCCCTAATAGATGGAAGAGGATCCTTCGAAAAGAAACCTTGCAAGAACGGGACCGACGGTGGGTGGATTGCTCAAAAGTGGCTACTCTAAGGAAGTACTTTCCTACCGTTGGTTCACGCCTAGAATCAACGTGGGTCCTCCCCAACTACTGGATCTCACAGTTCCTCACGGGGCATGGGGGTTTCCGAGCTAAGCTCGCCGCAATATGGCATATAAACATTGATCATCTATGCCCAATTTGTGAGGTTCCTAAGACCACCGAGCACGTCGTACTTCCCTGTACTGCCTGTGAAGCACTGAGAGCCAAGATAATGAGAGAAACAGGACTCTATGTTTTGACGGAAAGCCTTCTTCCTGAGCTAATGAAGAAAGAAAACTACCCGCACTACAAGACTTTCATGTACGGGTGGAAGGAAGCTGTGGGCTCTACTCACTTCTCCCTGGGTAGAAGATAATAAGCTACACTAGCAAGGTCTCTATAGAAGAGCAAGAGGTATTTTATAGCAAGAGCAAGCTGTGTGCACAGCTATGTAATGTTTGTCATATGCAGCAATGAGTTGTACCCACTGCTGCGAACACCCGAATTGTCTAATAAGCAGGGTAGGGTGATAAATAAATAAATAATAATAGTTGAGCTTAAGTGTCACTTATAAATTAAAATAAAATATAGATCAATACAAGATGCTTCGGCGATAAATAGATCTAAAAAGGAAAGAAAATATGGACCAACGAGCGAGACTAGCACTTCGTAGTAGTACTTTAAAAAATGTTAATTCAACTTACCAAAAACATAAACTATAAGCAATAACTAACCAATAAGAAGGCACAATGAGGTTTTTAACTATATATATATTGACCACAAGAAAACGAACACCTTTAATGAACAAAGAAAAAAACTCTTAGGAGACCATCCCATTTGTCAACAAGTAGACCAATTTGTCTCCACTGAGATAACATCGTGATTGAAAACTGGTGATAGATCTCCAAGTCCACATCTTCAGTTTCAGTTTATCTTCTAACTGTCACTTCTTCTAAAAATATCTAATAGAATATTTCATTTAACAATAATATAAAAATATGATTCCTCTTAAGGTTAATTTGAGTACATTAACTGAAAATTTGGGTGGATTCCTAAAGTAACTGAGCAAGTACACTAAAACTCATTTTTCAGCACCAAACGACTGTGACTCATAACTAACAAGGGGAGACTACACAAGTAGGATGAACATTGATTTCAATAAAACTTTTTTCGTGATACTAGATCGAAAAATATTAGATCCGAGGGTTCTTTTTCTTCGAAACGATCTGAATTGAATCCATAGTCTACCCATGTCACACAGGTTTCTGCCGTGTGACGTTGCGAAATGGACCAAGTAAAATATTAAGCAAAAACGTTGACTTTTTTCATTGCGTGGCGGTCCCACAAAATGAAGAACTTTGACCCCCAACCATGGTTAGGCAGTATAGTACTCCAATGGGAGTCTTGGCCGAAAAAAAAAAAAAAAAATTAAACTCAATTAATACAATTAAGTATATTCGTTTGTAATTCTACATCCATAAACAAATTGATTTGTATACTATTACTTCACAATGGCATAATAATAGTATTAAAATAATTTGGACCGACTGACAAGGCAAAGTGGGACAAAATATTTTCTTATATAGAAATAAAGTTGATATTTATTTTTCTCACCTCTAAAAACCTATGGATACGAATTTTCATAGTAATCCAAAAAGGAAAATTTTGTTCATAATTTTTACTTTACTTTAATAAAAAAAATTTGCAATAACTTCGGGATGATGCCATCAATTTTCAAAATACTTAGGAGAGGCTTAAGGCCGTCTAAACTGCACGAAATGCTACAAATCAGAACTGGATATATAAAATTAAACGTTAGAGAATTTTTTCTTTATTTGAAACTGACGTTTCTTCCATATAAAGGCATAAAATTAAAAATATATATATATATAAGGCTTGGAAGAGCGGACATTCAGCTGTCCAGTGGTAGTTACATTGTATTTTAATAATATTATGAAGAGTTACTAATTAATTTTTTGAACACAAGATATCGACAAAAAAAAAATATCCTCCAAAAATCAAGCCCTAAAATTTCTTTATTTAATTTATTATAAACTACAGTATTTTGGAAAAATTCAGTCACCACGGATTTGAATTAGATAAATAATGAGAGTCTATAGAAATTATGTGAGAAGCAGTAATCTTTTAACAACTAACAAATTATGAGAAACTATAACTCAGTACAGTCATACATAATCAAACATAGCTGCCAACACTGTCCATTGTAATTAATTCAACATACCTCACAAAAATGGTTGAATAACTGGAAATCAAATTCTCAATAATTTCAAACCAAGTTCAGATTCTAAACCAAGTATTAGTTGTAATCATTCACTCAATAGTGAAGGCACACAAAGAAATCGTTTAGTTCCATAGAAAATCGTACGAGACTTATTATATTATTATAAGGAATAATTATTGAGATGTTTAACATTAAAATTAGGTTTCATATTACCACCTTCAATCAACATTTTATTTATTTATTGTTCAATTTTTTTTCAGATATTTTCACTGTTTTGTTGGGAATGCGTGTTGAAGCATAATAGAGGCATATTCCACCAGATTTACTGGGAAGAAATTTTTAAAGTTTAAATATATTTTAATAGTAAGCACAAATATCCTTCAGATGATTTGAGAAGATACTTGGTGCCGAGAAAGGATCTCGAAAATTAATGACGAAAAATCTCTGCGTCTTTTGATGATATTTTATGATAAGGGGCAGCGGTAGCAGCGTGGAAACGCGCCTTTCTACCAATCCTGAGGTTACTAGTTCGAGCCCAGCTCCATCCGGGATTTTTACAAGCATAAGATTATACAAAATTCATTCACAGCCTCCCCTTGGGCACTTGTGAGGCCCGTTAGCCAAAGGGTGGCACTCACAAAAAGTAGGCGTAGGAGTGACGAACCCACCCTACGAAAATTACACGTCAAGAAATGCACGATGTATTTCCTAATACATCGCGCGAGGACTTAGACCTCCATGGTCTGTCGCCCATATAATAATAATAAATAATAATATTTTATGGTATATATATATTTATTTAAATAAGGTATAATAGGGATCAGCTTAATTGGACAAGTATCCGTTCGTACCAAAGCTTCTTTCGCTTTCCAAAGAACCAACACTTTCCTTGACATAGTATGAATAACTGGAATATCTCCCGACTCGTAGGATATACTTTAGCCAGGGAGGATAAAGTTTAAGGGGTTGGGAACTGATTAGTCTAAAGAGTTTTGCCAATTTCGTTCAGACATCTTTCCAAATAAAAAATTATCTTGTTAGTAACTTACCCCCTCAGTTACTTCAAGTACAGGTAATGAAGGTACTTCAAAGTTTAACTGGGATTATTCAAATAAAATAATAAGCTTTATTAAAAATATAATCATGATTTAGAATATTAAAATTGAGCATAGATTCTTTAACAAAGCCAAAACACACAGATTATTAAATATATTGAAGACGAGAATGCATACAGCTTTTATGAAACAATATATCTCGAAAATTGATTTTTTCAAACAAATGAAAGTTAATGTCATCTTAAAAAGTCAATATTCTTGGTTAATTGTCATGCAATTAAGCAACATTCATTAAGCTGTAACAACTAGACATGACGTAACTTAGTCCTGACCTACCGATTCCTATTTTCTAATATTACGTTTCATGTTGATATAACATTTTATTTAATAATAAAAGTAAATCTTTAAGTGTTCGTTAATTCATAATATCCAACTTGAATTTTTGATACCTTTGGTTAAATTACGTCAAGAGTCTAACTAAAGTAACATTTTTTTACAAGGACAAACAATAAACGATGCTCATCCGTTTATATTAACTCATAGGGAGAGAGAAGGCGGTTATTACACAGGTAACTAATTAATTTTAACCAGAGTGGGAGAGTTGAGTTCTCATTCCGTGGGACCGCTATGAAATAAAATTCAACCCGTCCAGCAGCAGAGAAGTGATTGCCAAGTTGATACCTCGACCTCCTCAGCAACAACGGCATCACTTATACATTTACTAGATATAAGCCTGGGTCATACAATTCCCTAATCCATTTCAAAAGTGTTAATGCTACCCATGCAAACTCGTCAACGCTAAATTATATCATAAATAAAATTATAGGCTTCACATTTAATATATTGCGGATTTAGCGCAAACTAGAAACCTTTCATTCCATTAAACTCTTTTTCCACACATGAATCATGGTTAGGTTTCTAACCTTACCAAACCGGTTCCTAATGTTTATTCGATACGTCAAAAAAGAATAAAAACATCATTAGAGTGCTTCCAATGAAGTCATTTTCATATCTTATTAATTATATAGCATATTTACTTACATTAAATTCATTAAATAAAGAAATATTATAGTGAAACCGACTGATTATTTACATTGAAATGTAATACAACCTAAAGAAGAACAGAAAAAGAAATAAAACTCTTTTCATTTACGTAAGAGATTGATCATTTATGTTACTGACACTTTAGGTTGCCTCAGCAACTGACGTCTTCAACATGGCCCCGGTATTCAATATCCCATCGGTTACATAAACTCCGTTTTTGATGGTATGATTTTTACTTAAAAATTTAAGGAAATATCTTTCAAAATTATATAATAAATTTAGCAAAAGTTCATAGAAGGTGGCTTATTTGTTTGATTACGTTACGATATTATCTTACAAAAAAAAATAAACAATAGTTCATTCAAATACAAATTTGGTTTTTATAGTTATGAACAAATATATTGCTACCATAAATTAATACCAACATAATATTTTTAACATAAAATATGTTTCAATATATAATAAACATACAATATGTTCAATGTTGTTAAAGTCAATAACTACCAGTAGTCTCCTTATCGAATGGACTTTCCCCCGGTTACCTACTTCTAAGATTGGATGGCTCTGGACCAATTGCCAAGCTGTCAGGTCAGTAACACATGTCCTCTAAGAGTGCTTTTCTTCTCTGTAGCAAAAACTACAAATGGCTACAACGAGATGAGGACAATGCAGTAAAAAACTCAAAATAATAAGGCAAAGCGAACTTGAAGGTTCAATTCCGATTACATTTTTACCCCCAACCTTCTAAATTTTAAATTACAATATATATAAGACTTATATCTAAAACCTAAATCTAAATATATATACTTACAACTTAGCCCTTCATTTATCATATGGCATTCATTATAAGGGAGTGGAATGGATCTGCCTAAGGCAGGGATATCACAAATAGGCCCAGGAGCCGTGGGTTGTGGAAAAAAAATGTTTCAACACTAACCTTCATCTTTTCATCGAATATAGACCATATTGGGTCGTTTTCGAAACAAAGTTGTGGAGAGGTAAATACGCGTAAGCAAGCATAATCGAAAAAAAGGGTAGGAAATCTTGATGAAATCTATATGGAACCAACTAGATACTCACCCTCAATTTTTAAAAAAAAATATTCAAAATTGGATGCCCGAATACAAATTTGACAACAGACAGACAAGGAATCAAATTTGTTCCTCGATATAAAAAAAGGCAAAATGTGGGTGAAAATTTTCGGTCTGGGGACTTAATTTTTTTTTAAATTTCTGCATGAGTGCAAAGCCTATCGATAGTGAGCACGGCAAAAAAACTGTACACCCAAAATAAAAAATGTTTATAATCACTTTATTCCAGATAGTTCAGAACCAGCCTTGAGATATCTGAAACCATTTCCTCCACCCACAAAAGGCAGGCAAAGTGGAATTCCTGGAAATCCCCGGGATTCTCCCTTAACCACTTTGAGAGCCAGTCGAAGTTAAGTTAGGGCAAGATAGTCAGGACTTCCTTGAATCCATGAAACTTCACAAGGACATTCACTGTTCGCGCAGCCTTCGAAATTCAAAGAGATGAGTTGATAGATAAAAATAAAATAGTAATAAAAAAAAGAAAGGTATTAAATTAAGATCACTGCCTAGAAGACTGTTAGCAACACGCCATGATAAGATTTTCATCTAGGGAATTTAATACAAGTTGTATTTATGCATGAGTTGGCATTCAGCAGCCCATTCCAAAGTTTTCATGTGTAAAATACTGAAAATTGTTGCCTATCTGAATATATTCTTAGTTGTAAGTCCTAACTAGAGTTGAATTCATTTCTGTCATCTACACACCATGCGTTTCTTAAACTAATTAATACAAGACATAATACTAAAGTAAATATACCATTGGTCCAAAGCCAAAATGCTGTAGCAGCAATTTTTTTTCTGTTATACCGTGGTTTTCTATTCTTATCGTAATGCAAAATATACTTAACTGAATATCTGAAATAAATATTAAAAATCTAATGATATGCACGTATAACGAAATCAATTACAACTTGAATTGAAATTAATCCCTGCCCACTTCAGAACAAATATTTTTATATTATTCATTCTTTGGATGATGGATTATCGTATAAATGTTAATATGGATGATAGAGCTCATCCATACTATACTTATAGATATATAAATTAAATAATAACAAAATAAGAAATATAAAAGAAATAAAAAAATATGAATTAATAAAAAAAAAAAAATTAAAGTAAAATAATATCTTAAACACAATCATGCGTGTATACAATATTTACATTCAGCCTGGAGCAACTCCGAACTGAGCTCTTCCTCCGAAAGACTCCGGAAGATCCTGGGGCTTCTCTCTCAATCGCATCACTAGTATTAAAATACGTGAAATTCAAAAAAAGTTATTATTTAATAGCTATGGAGATGAGCAGACGTAATTAAGAGATGAAACTGCCCATACGTCCAACAGTTAGAACTCGTAATAAAGCGGACCTTCTTTTTAAGAGTTTTTTGTCTTTCTCCATTACGTTCTACGATTTGCTATTTTAAACATTTTTTTTTCTAAAACGTATGGCTTTTCAACGGTATTTAACACCTCCATAGTAAAACTACTATTTCCGTAAATGTGTTTTCAACCTGAAAACAAATATATTTCCTCATATTTGCTTAACTATCAATATTTTTCCAGTTTTTACAACCAGTAAAAAATTGAGATGGTTAATTATTTCAAATAATTAAATAACAAAATAAAATTAAAGGAAGGCATTTTGGAAATTCGGCATTTATGTCCTCTCAAACTATTTCAATGAAGATAAGATCAAGCTGATATTAAAGAACATCCAATCGTTCATTAACATACCGAGTTTAATCAAAATATTTTTTTAATATCTTTATTGAAATTTACAACTGTATATTACATAATACATTTAGTAAATATGATCCTAGTTAAAATGGAGTGTTACAGACGTGTAGAGAAACTACCCATTGGTAGCACTCTAATAACATTTTACAGTAGCTGGTCTCGTGGCCATCTTCTTTTCAGGCGCCTCGGAGGATTGTCAAGAATGGAAGAGCATGCAAGGTTAGAAACTAGAGGGTTTGAGTGGTTAGGGAGTTTATAATGGAAGGAGTGATATCTGGTTCGGGCTAGATCGGTTACATAGGGACCATTAAGGTCTTTATCTATGATTTTATTTGTGTTTATGTTTGATATTATCAGTCTTTTGTAATGTGTTTGGAATTTTAGACCGTTTGTCTAGTAAGTGCTGTAATAGTCGAAATCGACGTGCAGTTTCCTGTCTTTTCAGTCTCGTGTGAGGATTCCAGGTTAATCGTTTCTCCAATTGTAGTCCAAGGTAGCGGGTCTGTTCGACAGGGTAAGAGTAACATTATTAAAAGAATCTGTAGGGCAGTCGGTAGGTTTACAATCAAAAACCGATCGTAAAAACGGACACTTCTGACCAGCCGGTTGTATCGAACACCCCAGCTATAACCCATCTGCCTCTAAATATGTAATTTAATTTCCATGAATGAAAAACGACTTTTCCTCTTCGAGCTATTTTTTAAAAATTGATTTAATACCAGATCGGCCAGGCTGAATAATAAAATTAATATCAGAATGTCCTGCAGCAGCCTGGGCTCCAGTCTTCAGGTTGAGGATTGGTTTCCCAAGTTGTAGGCCACTGTTCCTCTAACTGTCGGTGAATGGAAGTGGAACTTCATGAACCGTTTTTTGATGTAATCCTCTATCGCCTCCACTGTTCCAATGTTCAGACTAATCATCCATTTAATGAAGTATTGTTCTTGATTATTAAGGTGACTTGGCAAAGTGTTTCTAGCGATTATTATGTCATCATGTTAAGAGAACACTGATGCATTGTCTAGTTACTAGTCATAGCTATGGAGGTGTGTGTGGACTGATGTGAAGGTAGAAGTTTAACAGAATGGGAGAAAGTACTGAACCTTGTGGAGTACCAGCATCTATCTGAGGGTAGAATTTTTGTTATTTATTCTAACAGAAAATATTTGACCGTTGAGGAATGAGCTCAGTTTTTGAGCCAGCCTGACCATATCCACAAACAGACCATTACGCGAGAATTTTTTATTTTGACTCAAGAGACCTCAAAACGTTTATTTCCGTCGAAAACTGGAATTCGAAATTTTTCTGGATTACAATACTTTCCGTTCCTATATTTTTCATGTATATGCAGGTAAGTCAAAGTAAAATGTTCAACTTCAAAAACTTTCGCTCTGTGAGTAAGTACAATGCAACCGAGACAAAAAAATAATGATATAGTAGCTAATGATATGTAATAATATTGTAATGGTATGGGAAAATTATATTAAATACGTAAACATTAAAATTAAATCTATATTAATCTTGTTATATTATATATAAATAATGTATCAGTAGGTAATAATATTATTTGTAATAATATAGTGATATATATCTAAACCTATAACTACATTTCAATGTAAACTTTTATATTAATGTCATATTATATATTCATCAGTACCCGCATTAATTTCCACTTGTATTTTTGTACTCCATAAGGTAAGGATCTGGATAAGACAGCTGCAGAAGCATAGGTCATAATATCTTTATTGGAAATTGGAAAAAAAATCATGGAATCGGCAAATAAAATCCCCCATAATACAGTAAACTTGAAGTAAACTTTGTGCTATAATAAAGTTGAGAAAGAACTTAGGATGTTTTCTTAGAAATGGCCCATCAAAATTGTGAACTTAAAAAATAAAGATCTGGCATAATGAGGAATAACTTAGAATATATAATTAGGAAGTTCTTACCCATAAACAGTTATCAGTAGTTAAAAAAATGAGGTTTTATATTTTTTCCTTAGGATTGTCTAATAAATTCACAGCTGTATCTCAAACCAGAGCGAATTAATCTAATTATTGGGATGCCATCTTGTTTCCGATACCAGAACTGCGTTTGGTGTTCAACATAAGGACATTGTTAATTTTTTGTAAATGATTCTAATATCTTTCTTAATGTAACTAAATGGTTTCAAATTAGATATTGTGTAACGTTATGTTAAAGAGATGTAAATATAAATAAATGTATGTAAATACATATCAGCAACCTAAAATAACTTGGGATTACTTGTACCCTTGCAATTCCACAAGGAGAAGGGCTGCGCCTCTCTTCCCTAATGGAAAAAACAGTTTTAATTTTTGGAATAAATAGCAAGGATCGTGAAAATGATCGAATTCGAGCTTTCGACGTAAATACACTTTTGAGAACCCTAAATACAATTAACTAAATAAAGTATCGGTAAAATAAAAGTTCTGTTCTAAAATGAGTTTGATTGTTAAACCTTTTTTTTTTTGTTCAACCTATTGAACAATATTTTCATGCCAACAGAGTTATTCAGCGTTTCAGCTGAAATTACAATTAATTAACTCCATAAAATCATTCTTAGTATTTTCAACATTGATTCTATAAAAAATTAGCATTGAATAAAAGGTTAAGAACAGAATATAAATATTAGTAAACTATTATATTTTTGCCATACTTTTTGCAAAAGGAAGATGTTAAAATTCTCTGACAAGAAATTAAAAGCAGTATTGTCACAGTGAGGAATATAGAAATGTCCGTTCTCCGAAGAGCGAAGATTAATTTGAAATTTAAGTAGGATGGTAAGCGAAAGATATGTGATGCGCGCACGGCATCTGATTTTTTTTTCGAAACTTATTCTTCCTAAATGTTTTTTTTTTTTTTATTAATAATTTATTTATTGATATTTACAACTGTATACACATATATACAACAAGTAAATTTGCTGTAGGTGACATAGTGACATGATAAAAACATGTGGAGAATCTACCCATTGATAGAACTCCAAAAACATTTCTAGAGGAGAAGATCTCGAGGCCATCTTCTTTTCAGACGCCTAGGAGGATTATTAGGTAATGAAGGAGAAGCCAGGTTAGAAACAAGTGGATTTGGGTGGTTGAGAAGTTTATTATGGAAGGAACGGTATCTGGTTCTGGCCAAATCGGCAACATATGGAATACTGAGGTCCTGATGGATGACTTGATTTGTGACAAAGTAAGGAGCATTAAGGATTTTACGAAGGATTTTGGACTGTAAGGATTGGATTCTGGAGGAATTTGATGGTTTAGTGGAGCCCCAAAGCTCAACTCCGTATGTCCAGATAGGCCTTATAATAGTCATGTAGATCAGTCTTTTGTAATGGATTGGCAATTTAGACCGTTTGTCTAGTAAATGTTGCACTAGTCGGAATCTACGAGCAGTTTCTTGTCTTTTTAGTCTTGTATGAGGATTCCATATCAGTCGTTTGTCGAGATGTAGTCCTAAGTAACGGATCTGTTCGACAGGAATAAGTGGGGTATTATTAAAGGATATTGTAGGGGAAGAGGTCATGGGTTTACGTCGAAGGGTAAATGTGATTTGGTGGGATTTATTGGAATTTATTTTAATCCTCCAGTTTTGGCACCATTCTTCAAGGGTGTTGATGTGGGATTGGAGGGTTTGGGATACAATGTAAGGATCATTGTTCACTGACAATAGACATGTGCTTCCTAAATGTAAATACAAAAGAAGTTCATATGAACCAAAAAAAAAGGAGCTGGATTCCTATTGTTTACATCGGGATCTGTTCGTGCCTTACTCCAGGTATCCCGTATGTATGCTAAAATTGTATTTAATTAGTGTGAAACAAGGGGGGTTGAATTGTGAGACATTTACGACATATATTTTCGAGAAACCAGGATAAAATCCATGAGCGGGCAAATGAGTTAGCACGTTAGTTTAATAATTATTGTGATTATATGATATGAGAACAAAACTTGGGGTCTCGTGTATTAAGAAATTAGGGCTTATCTCTGTGTATTGTTGGAAGTTAAGTTATCGTTATCACTTTCACGTCTTCTAGCCACTTCCCTCGTCCTGGTTGAGCGGTGGGCGAAAATGATGAAAACCATCTATTTCGTCTGGTGTCCAGAAAAACGTCTAGCCAGCTTGTCATCATCTGTGGCGTGGTAGTGAGGGCAGGTCTTGGCTTGTATGCCACGATAGACACAATATCAGGCGGCATCGCAGTCGCAGCGTCTGTCGGGTCTTACGGTGTACGCGGCAAGAGGGAGGAATCAAGAAATGGGACCTCTCACCCCGGCTTTATACAAAATCAAAATGCATCGGAAAATTCGAACTTATGTACAAAACAATAGGAAACTAAATCATATATACAACATCGTAAAGATTATTTTTAAGCCCCCTTATGACAATTTCAAGATCCGTTCCTGTCAGAAAGCAGGAACCACGTAAAAGCGTTTTAAAGTTCCTCGTATACCTAGGTGCAAGTTGCGGCACTTACAGTTACATTTCAGGTTATTTGGAGTTTAACGACTTTACCTACTCCGACTAGCACAGGTAACAGGGGCTATCCTACAGATTATCAAACTATCCTAATCTTGATAAATAAATTTCAAACTGCACAGAAACCATTGGATGTCTTACGATATGTTTCTTTTAATTTGCAGGTGACTACGGTAGCGATGGTAAGTTGCCAGACAGCTGCTGCGGTGACCGGCCGGAAGCCGTTGCCGCCGCCCGGCGGGACTTCCTCTCCCGAGTGAGCTCCAGCACACCGGCTACGGCCCCCGCCTCTGTGGTGCCCACCCCCCGGCCCACACAGGAAGCGGTACGCTGCTTCAATGGGGGGATCGCCTTTCAGGAGCGCTGCGAGCTCAAGATACTCGCCTGGCTGACTCAGACTGCCCATCTCCTCTTCGTCCTGGGCTACTGCGTTATCGCTTTTATCAAACTATGTTTTCTCGGAATTCTCAGGTAAGCCTTCCAAATATGATAGTACAAGATCACAAGAGGAGAAAAAAGGCAGTTTTCTCACCCCAATTTTTAATTACTTTAATGAAAACTATGTATAATTACTGGTCAAAATTGATGAGTCTGCCAAGTATAGGTAGGGGGAATAAAAAA
>NW_027115706.1:673577-674143 GCF_000696795.3 Halyomorpha halys | reverse complement strand
TCTCACCCCAATTTTTAATTACTTTAATGAAAACTATGTATAATTACTGGTCAAAATTGATGAGTCTGCCAAGTATAGGTAGGGGGAATAAAAAATGGCGGCTGTTTCAAAGCGATAAAAAAAAAATTTCATTCGGAGGTCTATATCTTAAAAAGTAGGAACAACACAAGAAAACCTAAGATGATGTCATTTAAAGAAGAGTCATTTTCCTGAAGTATGAGCCCTACTAGAGTTATTTACGTTATATAGTTTTCGAGATATAGCTTTTTAAAAATGCTTTTATGGGACGTACTAAAAGATCAGTAGTTAGTGAATTTATTTTGAAAAATTTATATCTCACAAACCATTTGACTTACAGATGTCTATTATCACTCAAATTAAAGCTAGTTTAATGAGCTATAAAGCAGTATATTAAGTTTATCTTCATAGGAGTAATAGTTTACATGAAATTTGCTAAAATAAATTGATTTATATATTCATATGTGAATATCATAAAAACTACTACCCCTACGAAGATAAGTGTCATAAACTACTTTATAGTAAGTTGAATTTCCTTTATTTTGAGT